>NW_007729106.1:33650-163483 GCF_000696425.1 Galeopterus variegatus
TAATGCTCTCCCTGGGGGAGGGGGGAGTAATGAGTGAGTTCTCGCTCTATTATTCTTGCAAAAGCTGGTTGTTTAAATAGACCCTGGCACCTCCTCTCCCTCTCTTGCTTCCTCTCGCCATGTGATCTGCTTGTACCTGCCACTTTCTGCCATGAGCAGAAGCAGCCTGAGGCTCGTGCCAGATGCAGCTGTCCCAGAATCGTAAGCCAAATAAACCTCTTTTCCTTATAAATTACCCAGTCTCAGGTAATTCTGTTATAGCAACACAAAGCGGACTAATACAATCTTTAAGCAGCAAAGCATTCAGGAAGCTGCATGGCTACTTGTAATAGCCTACTGGCAGCAAAGGCACAACATAAAGCCAGAATTTAAAAGGGAAGCAGAGCACAAAGATTTAGAAAATGTGGAGCCTGGCCATGTGGTAGAGAAGCAGAGAGCATGCAGTGATGCAGCCCAACGACCATTAGCTAAGAAGATTAATGCAAAAGAAAGGGATTATCAAGAGAAGGAGAAAAAGGCCCTGAGGGCAACACGAAAACCTCTGGGGCCAACCACCCAGTTCAGGCCCAAACTCCTAGAGACAGAGTGGTTCTGTGAAATAGGCCTGAGGCACCCTCCATGGGCTCACTGCCCAGGGCCACATTGGGATGCTGCTCCCCACACCAGCACCCAGCTGCTTTGGCTGCCCCAGCTGTGGCTGGACCCACAGCTTTGGAAAATAAAAGCCAGAAGCCTTGGCAGTCTTCAGAGTGTTAGGTCTGTAGGCTCACAGAATGCCAGAGCTATGGAGGCTTGGGAGCCTCCACCCCAATTTTAAAGGATGTATGGAAGAGTCTGGGGGCCCAGGAAGAGATCTGTTGCAGGGGCAGAATCACCACAGACAGGCTTCACTAGAGTAATGTCAATTGGAAGCACGGGGTCAGAGTTGCAGCAGAGAAACTCCACTAGTACCATGCTTAGTGGAGCCGTGAGAGCAGGGCCACCATGGAGACCCCAGACCTGTGGACCTACCAGAGTGGAACACCAGCCTGGGAGAGCTGAAGTGTGACCTGAGACCAAGAAAGCCACAGGAGTGGAGCTGCCCAAGGACCTGGGGACCCAACCCCTGTACCAACAGGCAGAGGAGGTTGAACATGGAATCAAGGTACCTCATTCTTCAGCTTTGAGATTTAATGCCTGCCCTGCTGGGTTTCGGACTTGTTTAGGACGTGTTACACCTTTCTTTTGACCTCTCTCTCCTTTTTTGAATGGGAATATGTACCCTATGTTTGTCCCACCGTTGTATCTTGGAAGTAGATAACTTGTATTGTTTTCACAGATGGGACTTTGAACTTTGGACTTTTGAGTTGAAACAAGTTAAGACTTTGGGGATGAAATTTGCATGTGAAAAGGACATGAGTTTTGGGGAGCGAGGGGCAAGTCTTATGTATTAGAAACAGCCTCCAAGTGACTGTTAAGAAAGTGGGAAATCCTATTATGGTAATTGAAAGGTGGAGGTGATTGGATTGTAGGATCATGTAGTAGTGAATGGATTAAAAATGGGGGTCAGGGGTGTGGTTCTGAGGGCTTTAACAGAAGAGGAGAGTCTCTCTCTCTGTTCTCTCTGCTTCTACCTTCTTGCAATGTGAGACCCCTGAGTCACTGTGGCCACCACCAAATGGACTTTGGACTTCCCAGCCTGAGAAACTATAAGTGCAATAAATTTCATTTTTCTTTATAAATCACTTAGTTCCAGGTATTTTGTTATAGGCATCAGAAACGGACTAATACCTCCATGAAAGGTTTTGCTTTCCCTGAAGTGTGCGGCAGATGGCTGGCTATTTTAGTGGTTAGTGGAGGGGGCTGTGTGATGTTGTCTTGCTCTGTCTTCTTCCTACACAGCATGGTTCACATCTAGTCTTTCAGATGACCATGACCCTTCTGAGGTAGTATTGCTCTCTGCTTCTGTGACCCTGTAGTCATGTCATCACAAGATGGACATTTTAATCCCCTTTTGGAAGAAAAAAGTAATTTTCTGCTTAGAATTTGAGCTAAAAATGTATTTGCTTTTTCAGGCATAGCCATGGCACTATGGACTCTCTCCACTGACCACCTGCTCTGGGTTACACTGTCAGACATCACCTCTATGTGAACTATGCTAGGCCCTTGGGGAGAAGACAGAAGTGGCAAAACAAGAGATGGTCCACCAGAAACTCTCTAAGAAGCCCACAGCAAACAAGCTATTTTGTGAGGTTGTTACACAAAAGGGGATTTGTTTTCTCTTTGACCTAGTTGAAGTAGGAGCACATGGCAGGACAAAATAGAGAAACAAGAACTTATCCCAGGGTCAAGGGAAGGCAGTGACATATAACTCACGTGAGGAAGGCCCAAGACCACAACCTGGGGTGAAAGAAGCCTTCAAGGTATCAACATTCAACAGGGAAGGCAAAGAAGAGCAAGACAGTTTTGTTGCTGCTGGCATGACTTGATTGCTTTCCCAGAGCTCAGGGTCCCTCTCCTCTCTCTTCTCTGAGTACATGACAAGAGAGAAAGGTTTTAAATTGTCGCAAGAATTGTATTTTAGATCTCTTATAGATAAAGTAAGTGACAATATTGGAGTGATTTGCCAAGTTCACACAGCTAATTTTGAGAGCCAGTTTTTTCAAAGCCAGATCAGTCCAGTTCCCAAGGTCTTAACTCCTTTTACTCAATCATGTGGCACTCAACTGGGGGAAGTGGTCAGGGAGAAGAGTGGGTTGGTTGTGTCCCAGTACTGGGTGAATTCAATGGGTTGAAGCCCTCTGTGATTTTATTTGCAGATACTACATACATTTGGGGTTTACTCAAGACACATAAAAGAGCTGCGCTTCACCTGACTGCCATCTAGTGGTCATTTAATTTCTTTATGGATGCTAATTAGGGTTTTTCCATGTCTGCTGAAAAGCCATGAAAATCATTTAAGTTTGCAAAGATGTACACTAAGAAATGAAGAATGTTCCCTAAAATCTTATGTGTGCCCATGTCACACAAGAAATCTAAACAGATTATGTTTAAAATGGACTTTATTTTTAGTCTCTTTTACCGATGGACAAATTTGATACTCAGAATATGAAGGATCACAGAGTGAAAGAAGCAGCACTGAAAAAAGTCCTGATTCCCCATTCAGGCTCCTTCATTCCTGCACATCATCTATGTCAACCGAGAGGCAATAAAGCATATGGTCAAGAGCACTGGCCATCGCTCTTGAATCTTAATTGGGAAGTAACAAAGCCTAATAAATTCATGCAAGTTAAACCATTATCTGCTTTTATTTCTTACAATGGGACTAAATCTGCAAATTGTATTTTCGGACAAAACAATCTGCACAGGAATTGAATTAGACCATCTTTAACGTCCCCTCAAACACTCAAATTCTGTAGTCCAGAGCTTCAGCAATATATGTGTGCCTGCAAGGCTTAATTTTTTCCCAGTGTTTATAAAAGCCAATAAAAAGCAACTAGAAAATTTTAAACTAAGATTTTTTTTTTAACTTAATGACTTGACACTTACTTTCCATACTGTTTCATAGCAGTTTCCTATTCCTTCTGTTTCAAATCTTCCAGCACACTTCTAGAGAGCCTACAGCAATGTATATAACACATTTCCAGCAAGAATATGTGGGCCTTGATATCCTCCTGATCCTATTTTGTTTTCTGTATTTATGAGGACTTTTTCAGTTGTGAGTTCCAAAATTCAATAAAGTTATGAGCAACTCTGTGCTTAAGGAACCAAAGAATGGGTAGCTGAGGCTCAGGAATGACTGTAATCAGTTTCAGAATCCTTCTGGATTCTGTTGCCATCTCTACACTCTACTAAATTTGGTTCTTTCAAATCAGCTTTTTCTAGATGACAGAAAAATATAATCATGGAAAGCTCCTATGCTGAGACTATGTCTTTTTGTTTCCAGTTTTTAAAATCTCAGTCTCTGATTAACTCAATTTAAGTACTCTCCACAGGGGCAATCACTGGGTGGTCAGGCAAGTAGAATCTGTAGATGGTGGCAGACCCCCTTTGAACAATATAATAGAAGTGAAAGAAATATCACCCCCACAGAAAGGGATACTGTATTAAAAAACGGGGTGAGAGGAAGTACTATTCCTTTCTTTTAATCTTATCTATCCTTATCCATCTGATTTACATCACATCTGTAAACTAGAAAATAATTCTAAAGAGTCAAACAGCAGCTTCCATTTTTTCAAAAAATCTACGCCAAAACACTCTACAAGACACTTTATATAAATCATTCCAAATTCTCCCTATAATCCTGTGAGGTAGAAATTATCTCACAGCTTCAGATGAAAAAGCAGACTCAGAAAAGTTTCAATAAAAGTGATACAGATCTAGAACTTTTACTGCTTTAATTTTACTATTTCTTTCACTTGGAAAATTCAAAGTAATATAATTTTCATCATACTCTTCAATAAGCATATGCTGAAGTCAAAGAAAAATAACCAATAAAGACTGACACAATTAGCAATACAATTCTGTTTTATTTTTAATTTTTCTTTTAGCGGGAGAAGCATGCTTTTTTACAGCACCTGTAAACAAGTCATTAAGTTTATTATTTGGAGATTTCCCATATATTTTTTTTTTTTTGGAATGTAAGATTACCACAACATCAACTGCATTACATAATAGTTATTAAAGGCAAGTCAGGCTAAAACAAGGGTAAAATTTTATAGCTAAAAATATTCATAGCAGCAACTTTTAAAAGATGATTTTATTAAATCAAGTCATTGCACTTGGTCATTTTATTGCTACAGCAAAATAAGGCCATTAAATTATAACACTTCTCATTTCTGATCTTAACTGATTGTCTCACTCTGCTCATACATTTCAAGTTTAAATGCAAGCATAAAAGTTTATCAAAAAAATCTAGAGAGCACTTGGATTTTTTTTTTTCCTGTGATACAGTAAGGAGCATAAAAGAGAATCCTGTTACACAAGGCCCATTCTCTCTTTGCATCACCACACTTAAATTCTGTAAAGAGGTAACAGCTTTATAGTAAGACAGAAGCTTAGTGGTCACACACACAAAAATAACATTGAAATACAATTAGATAACTAGTACAGTCGTCCCTTGGTAACCATGGGAGATTAGTTCCAGGAACCCTGAGGATGTTCAAGTCCCTTATATAAAATGGTGTAGTACTTGCATATCACCTACACAAATTGTCCTGTATACTTTAGATTATCTCTAGATTACTTATAATACCTAATACAATGTATATGCTATGTAAACATTTGCTACACTGTACTGTATTTTAAATTTGTGTTACTTTTTAATATTTTCCATGTATTGGTTGAATTCCTAGATGCTGAACTTGTGGATACTGAGGGCCGACCATAACATCATGTGTTTCAAAGAATAGCAAACCTCAACTATACAAGGGTACTTCAAAAAGTTTGTTGAAAAATGGAATTGACAGATAATATGAATCTTTCCATGAACTTTTTAAAGACCCCCCTATACAGTCACTAATAATTTGGCAACAGATTCCATGCTGTTCACCTTTAGTCTGTTATTTATACTCATATGCAGAAAAATTAATTTACCCTAAATAAAGGTTATTGTTATGTAAAATTTTTGATATAAACATTAGGAATAGAAATGAATAAATGTTCTTGTATCAAAAGCAAATAGTGGTAAATTACTAGAATAAAGGAATCATTTTTCCCTTTAGGTTTGAGTTTATTTGGTTTTCTTTACTATTTTGTCAAGGGCAGAAAAAGAGACACACAGTACTTCAATTACTTTTCTATTCTGACTGAGGCGTATACAAGCAAAAACTTTAAATGTATTTCAGTACTCATGACCATCTTGATTTTATGTACTAGTGAGAAAATGGCGAACAAAAACCTTAAGGACAGCCTGAAATCTGCTGGAACCTTCCCCCACCCTATCATTAGGGTGGGGAGGGATCACTTAATAGATTTTTCAGCAAGAAAACTGGCAGATGATTTCTATGATACAGTGTTTTTATTTTTACCTAAGAACTGTCATTAAAAGAAAATAAGATTTAATTTATTTAACAAGAAAATCATTCATTTAACTATAGTCATTTAAAAACAGTAGAAAACAATTTTGTTCAGTAGCAACCTCATTAGAAGAGCCCAAAGACTTTACAGAGTTAAAACATACATACTCAATGCACAATTAACTTTTCCCAAAAGCCCTACCATAAGTTGTGAACTAAAGAATCGCATTTCTATTATTTTCTAATTTGGTTCTGTTTTATTTGAAACATGACAAAACTTCATTTACACAAGATTTCTGTATTATAAGCTTAAAAAGTAAAGGAAAAATATTGGTTTGGTGGTTTAAAACAAAAAATGGAAGCATCATAACTGGTACTCAAACTCTGACACTCATTTGCTATGATAAAGCTTAAAACCTAATATTTTGCAAATGAAAAAACTTCCAATTTTTAAATTTTAAATAAACCCACATGTTTTTAGACATACTACGTATAGATGTGACATTTTTAAAACATTCAACTGTTCTTAAGTGACTCTGAAGAAACTGCTAATTCATTCATTCTGTAAAAATTGTATTTTGAGTAGCGTCATCTATATTTGGTTTTAAATAAGCTGTAATGTTTTATTTAGTGACATACTAACACTCTTTATAAAGTTGGTACCTAAATATCTAAAATATCTCCACTAGTTAGTCTGGTCTATTAGGTAAATTATACATTGTAAAACCTGAGAAGCTACATGATAACTTGTCAAAGTACGAAACCTCACACTGACGTTCTGAGAAGTGTTGGGTTTTGGTTCCCTAATATTATTTATCACTATTAAAAATGAGACGGAGGACATTTCACAAGACAATGAAATGAGTAATACTTGAGACTGTAAAATAAGCAGAAAAGTACAGTAATAAGGCTGGTGTTTACATACTTCATATGTGCTGTAGTTTCTAGGCACAGGTAAAGGGTTAAATTGACATTTTTAGATTCCTTAGACCTAATAAATTTAAAATAAAGCTCATATTTTCCCAAATATGCTGAACAACCCAATACATTTTAACTAAATTCCTTTTATGAATCCTATAGTGCAAGCAACATAAAATATTCTAAAAGCTGAAGAAATTATTTTGATTATTTCATTAGTTATTTCTATATGCATGGGTGAGTAATCTGGTTTATAGCTAGGAAACTCCTACTTCGATCACCCAAAATATAAACAGCATTGCAGACAAACAGGCACAACAGTGTAATCCTGGGTAAGAGGCTAAAAGTAAAAATATATGTATGTACAAAGTTTATCCCTTATGTATTATGGGAAAAGTATTGACTATAATCACTATAAGGCTAATTTGTCCCTCTCCAATAGAATATCTTACAGACAGATTACTTGAAAAGATATCACTATATTTATACTATAGATCTCTTTAAAAATAATACTACAAGTTTCAATAAAAAATCTATTGTGAATTTTCTTTCCTTTTTATACAGATTCAGTAGTATTTTCAAGCAAACAAATTAAAAAAAAAGTGTTTGCAATCCCAGCACAGTAAAAAATAAGGCCTCTTTTTTTCATATTGGCAAAACAAAATATATAGAAAAAATTTTACCCTCCCCCTACTTCTTTATAGATATTATATAGTTCATATACTCATATTTCTTTTTCACAACAACAGCACTGGTTATTTTTGAGTAACAAGTCATTTGGAGTTCATAGTGTTGCTTCTGAATCCCTGGAACATTAAGAACACTGGGTCCACAGCACCTCAAGAAGACAAGACAGCTTTTTTCAGCTTCTCTATTTCCACCTAAAATATAAAACATAAACTGAGCAATTGATAAAATATCCCTACTTTAATAAAGTTTATTTTATCCTATATCATCAATATGTAACGATACTTTCAAGCCTCCAGATTTTAATTTCCAGATCTAAAATCCAATTTCCCATGGTGTAATAAATATTGTCAAATAAAGGTTCAACAGAAGAAAATGTCACAATGCAAATTCCTAAGTGGCAATGACAACAAGAAACAAAGAAACTGTAGTTCTTTCAGCCAGAACAATGTTAAGTTATGTGAGCAACTGAAATTAGAACTGTAAGAAAATCAGTCCTACAAAAAACAAAAGAACCTTTGAAATCAAATTAAGAAATGTATATGTATCTGTAATTAAACAAAGGGGGCATTACAGAACAGTAAAAAGAATAAAGGAGCAGGTCAGTTCTATGTTTTTCACTAATAATTTATGTGATATTGGTAAATTATAACTTTCTTTTAATTTCCTCATCTGTAAACAATATGCACTAAATTATCTTTAAAATCCAGGAATATCTAAGACTCAGTCAATGTGTTGGAAATATTTCCACTCTTTAGGCAGAAAATATTCTTCATTTAATAGAAATTCATAACTTCAGAAGGAATGAAATTTGCTCATTAAATTTTCATGATAACAAAGAGAGCTATTTAAATTTCACACAAATGACTAAGTTGAGGCTCAAAGACATTAAATAGTTTGTCAGTGTTTCCAATGGAATACGACTTGCACTGGTAAGGTCTAGGACTCCAAAGCCCCCAGTTTTTGTGCTGACTCTTTCCTCAATTCTATAATATTTTGATCATCTTTGACCTTTCACTGCATGTGGAAATATCTAGGCCTTGCCTTCTCCTGATAGCATCACCTGTCCTCCCTCAACAATGCACATAAACAATACATGCTTTGGCTAACCTCTAACTTCAAGAAGTTCATGGAAATATTTATATCTTTTAATTCTATTTTTCCATGAACTTTTTGAAGTACCCTCTTATACTATGTTTCATTATTAAGTAATGAGGATAACTTTGTCACAATCAAAAAGTGTTAATTATGATATGCTCATAATTTCCTATGTGATTCTAACCATCCAAGAATGGTTTATCGATCAGAATCTTTCCTGATATTATTCTTTTAAACTATTATTATTAGCTAAATGTTTTAGCAGCATTGGATTGGACAAGCTTCATCTTCAGCATGGCCTGAGATAAGATATCTTTGTCAGTCACATATGCTGTTATCGTCCTTATTCCAAGGATACATTAATCAACTGTACCAATTTTAATGGGCAAGGATGCACAGAAAGCAATAGGAAAACAAATTGGTGTGAGAGAGTAGAAAGTGAAAAGAATACTCTTGCATACAAAGTCAGTAATACTCCTTACAAACTGCTATCTGAGATATAAATTTACTTATCAGGCAAATATGTACATTGCTAGAGTTTCACTTCTCGGACTCTTATGTTCACTGTTTTATTTTTAGTCATTTTTATCACTCTCCAGTATAATTTAATACTGTATAATGTTAACATTATAGTAGTTCAAGGTACTACTTTTAATCTTTGGGGAAACATAATTTCTCCTTTAACTATATGATCCTAAAACTTTAATACCTTAAGTGTGCTTTTATAAATACAAGGGTCAAACTTCACCTGGGGGGGGGGAGGATATTATAATACAAGTCAGTGGGAAGCTAAGTAAAAACTGATTTTGCTGAAAAATAAAATCAAAATTCTTCAAAAAAGAAAAAAAAATTCATTTTACTCATGATTTTTAGGAAAAATTAAATCTTCTATACAAATTTAACATTATTAGTTCCTCTTGCTTATTTTCATATATAAGTATGAACATGTTTTATGTGAATATAAAATATGAAGAAAGAGTCAAGAAACTTTAAAAATTTCTCCCATGGGGCCGGCCCGGTGGCGCACTGGAGAGTGTGCTGCTTGGGAGTGCGGCTGCGCTCCCGCCGAGGGTTCGGATCCCATGTGGAGACTGGTTCCCGCTCACTGGCTGAGCGCGGTGCGGGCGCAACACCGAGGGTTGCGATCCCGTTGCCGGTCCCCGGTACGGGCACAACACTGAGGGTTGCGATCCCATTACCGGTCAGTAAAAAAGACAAAAAGGAAAAAAAAAATTTCTCCCATATTATAAGCTGAGGATTTAAGATATAAGTTTAATATGGGTACTCTAACATTCATTAATTTGACAATTATCTATTAGATATCTAATAAGTCTTGGCACAATGCTATATACATATGGGCAAGGATGAAACAGACAATCCCTCCCTGAATAGTCTCATAGTCTAGAAGAGGGGCAAAATAAGTACATAACATAACAGGGATAAGATAGAAAATTATTACTTATATACCTCATACAAAGCTAGAGCAAAAGTGAATTTGGAGGAAGACTTAATTGGAGGAAACTAGTACCAACTTAATGAAGGTGACTGAAATTGGCCTTCAGAATCTCTAAAACTTGGGCATTAGAAAATGAGGCAAAAGGACAATCCAGGAAAATAGTGAAAGAGTAAAAATTCAGACAAATCAACTATAAGGCACAACAGAGGATCAGGAAGTGAGGAAAAAAGATAAACTAGAACCAGAACATAAAAGACCTCATACATCAAGGTGAGAAATCTGAATTTTATTCAGCATGTAATAAAAACTCGTGAAAGTACCTGAGCAATAAAAGATTAAGATAAGATGAGAGAAACTCAAGCATGCTAAACGGAAGATAAAGAGCATCAGAACAAGACAGAAATAGTGGGAATAAAGGGATAAAGGTAAGGAGGTAAAGCTAAAAAGACTAAAAGTGAATGGAATTAAAAGATAACAGAAGTACCACTTCTGTATGACTAAAGGGCAAGAGAAACAATCAAAAGAAATAGAAAATCAAAAGAACAGGAAACGAAGAAGATAAATTTAACTGATGGCATGCTAAGTCTAAGTTCACAGTGGTACATCCAGGGAGACTAATAGCTAGAAACTTGGGTAGAAGCTGGGAAAAGAATTAGATTTAGAGGGGAAATGCACTAAATAAAATTGACAAACCATTAGCATGGCTAACTAAAAAAAGAAGAGAAGACCCAAATAACAAAAATTAGAAATGAAAAAGGTGATATTACAACTGATACATCTGAAATACAAGGAATCATTAAAGACTACTATAAACAACTATACTGCCAACAAATTCGAAAATCTGGAGGAAATGAATAAATTTCTGGACACACAAACTACCAAAACTGAGCCAAGACGATGTAGAAAATCTGAACAGACCAATAACAATAACAGACATTGAAGCTGTTATCAGAAGGTTCCCAACAAAGAAAAGCCCAGGACCAGATGAAGTCACAGAAGAATTCTACCAAACATTCAAAGAGGAATTGACACCAATTCTCTACAACTACTTCAAAAGATTGAAACAGCGGCAATTCTCCCAAACTCATTCTACGAAGAAAACATCACCCTGATACCAAAACCAGATAAAGATTCAATTAAAAAAGAAAACTACAGGCCAATGTCCTTGATGAATATAGATGTAAAAATCCTCAATGAAATAGTAGCTAACAGAATACAGCAACACATACGCAAAATTATACACCATGATCAAATGGGATTCATCCCAGGGATGCTAGGTTGGTTCAACATACACAAATCAATAAATGTGATATACCATATCAATAAAATCAAACACAAGGACCATATGATCATCTCTATAGATGCTGAAAAAGCATTTCATAAAATTCAACACTCATTCATGATAAAGACTTTCTACAAGTCAGGTATAGATGGAAAGTATCTCAACATAATTAAAGCCATATATGGTAAGCCCACTGCCAATATCATCCTGAATGGGGAAAAGCTGAAAGCTTTTCCCTTAAGAATAGGAACTAGACAAGGATGCCCACTCTCACCACTCCTATTCAACATAGTGTTGGAAGTACTAGTCAGAGCAATCAGAGAAGAGAAGGAAATAAAGGGCATCCAGATTGGAAAAGATGAAGTCAAACTGTCCCTGTTTGCGGATGACAAGATCCTATATACTGAACAGCCTAAAGCCTCTACAAAAAAACTCTTGGAGTTGATGATTTCAGGAAAGTTGCAGGATACAAAACCAACACACAAAAATCAGTAGCATTTCTATTCTTCAATAGTGAAAATGCAGAAAGAGAAATCAAGAAAGTTTGCCCATTTATAATAGCCACCAAAAAAATAAAATACTTAGGAATAGAGTTAACCAAGAATGTGAAAAATCTCTATAATGAGAACTACAAACCACTGCTGAGAGAAATTAGAGAGGATACAAGAAGATGGAAAGATATCCCATGCTCTTGGATTGGAAGAATCAACATTGTGAAAATGTCCATACTACCCAAAGTGATATACAAATTAAATGCAATCCCCATCAAAATTCCAATGACATTTTTCTTAGAAATGGAAAATACTATCTGGACATTTATATGGAATAACAAAAGACCACGCATAGCCAAAGCAATTCTGAGCAAAGAAAATAAAGCTGGAGGCATAACCCTACCTGACCTTATACTACACTACAAAGCTATAATAACCAAAACAGCGTGGTATTGGCATAAAAACAGACACACTGATCAATGGAATAGAACAGAGAATCCAGAAATCAACCCACACACCTGCAGCCATCTGATTTTTGACAAAGGCACCAAGCCTACACACTGGGGAAGAGACTGCCTCTTCAGCAAATGGTGATGGGATAACTGGATATCCATATGCAGGAGAATGAAACTAGACCCATACGTCTCACCATATACTAAAATCAACTCAAAATGGATTAAAGAATTATATGTACACCCTGAAACAATAAAACTTCTTAAAGAAAACATAGGAGAAACACTTCAGGAAGTAGGACTGGGCACAGACTTCATGAATACTACCCCAAAAGCACGGCAACCAAAGGAAAAATAAACAAATGGGATTATATCAAACTAAAGAGCTTCTGCACAGCAAAAGAAACAATTAACAGAGTTAAAAGACAACCAACAGAGTGGGAGAAAATATTTGCAAAATATACATCTGACAAAGGATTAATATCCAGAATAACAAGAAACTGAAACAACTTTACAAGAAAAAAACAAGCAACCCAATTAAAAAATGGGCAAAAGAGCTAAGTAGGCAATGGCCAACAGACATATGAAAAGATGCTCAACATCACTCAGCATCCGGGATAACAAGTAACCCACTTAAAAAATGGGCAAAAGAGCTAAGTAGGCATTTCTCAAAGGAAGATATAGAAATGGCCAACAGACACATGAAAAAATGCTCAACATCACTAAGCATTTGGGAAATGCAAAGCAAAACCACACTGAGATACCACCTCACCCCAGTTAGGATGGCTAATATCCAAAAGACTATGAATGATAAATGCTGGTGAGGCTGTGGAGAAAAAGGAACTCTCATACATTGTTGGTGGGACTGCAAAATGGTGCAACCCCTATGGAAAATGGCATGGAGATTCCTCAAACAGTTGAAGATAGATCTGCCATATGACCCAGCTATCCCACTGCTGGGAATATAACCAAAGGAATGGAAATCATCAAATGGAAATCATCGAGTCGATGGTATACCTGTTCTCCAATGTTCATTGCTGCACTATTTACAATAGCTAAGAGTTGGAACCAGCCCAAATGTCCATCATCAGATGAGTGGATACGGAAAATGTGGTATCTCTACACAATGGAATACTACTCTGATATAAAAAAGAATGAAACACTGCCATTTGCAACGACATGGATGGACCTAGAGACAATTATATTAAGTGAAATGAGTCAGGCACAGAAAGAGAAATATCACATGTTCTCACTTATTTGTGGGAGCTAAAAATAAATAAATAAATACACAAATAAACTGGGTAGGGGTGAGAGAAGAAGACACAACCATTACAATTCCTTGAAATTGATATGACAAGCGAACAGACATGAAGTTGTTGGGAGGGAGGGGGGAGAGGGAGGTTTAGGTAATGGGCCACAATAATCAACCACATCGTATATTGACAAAACAAAATAAAAATATTTTTTAAGAAAAGCTGATTTTCCAGACTAGATTTTTTTTTTTTAAATAAAGGTAATGGGCCACAATAATCAACCACATCGTATATTGACAAAATAAAATAAAAATATTTTTTAAGAAAAGCTGATTTTCCAGACTAGATTTTTTTTTTTTAAATAAGATTTAACTTTATGTTGTCTACACGAGACACCTTTAGATTCAAAGATACAAATAGGTTTAAAAAAAAAAAAAAAGAGGAAATGCACTAGAGCTAGCACTAAATTAATGGGTGTAGATAAATTCCAAAAGTGAATGCACAGACAGAAGGGCCAAGAATAGATGTGAAGGAACACTTACATTTAGGTTACAAAAAAGGAAGAGGAGACAGAAGTTAGAGGCAGAATAGTGTAGTATGGCCTAAACCAAGACAAATCTTTAACAAGGTAGCAATAGTACAAATGTCATATGCTGCAGAAAATGAAGAAAAGACATCCGATTTGGTGTCAGAAAACCTAACCTAAAATGCAAGGGGTTAAGGACTGAACTGAAGGTGAAGAATTAGAGACCTCAAATGTAGGCTTTTTTTAAGGGGGTAGAGTGAGGGTGTTCTTGTTTTGACAAATAAATGTCAAATGAAAAGAGAAACCACTACTGTAGCAATCAAGAGGACAGAAGAACCTGAGAGGTGGCTTTTCTGTGAATTTGAATAAGGGAAAAAAGTATTTTTCATGCAAATTCGATAATTTACAAAGTACCTCAACATATATTATCTCAACTAAAGCTAAAGGAAAAGTTAAGTGACTTGCCCAAGTTCACTAAGTATAACTTAATCCCTAAAGAACAAAGGTTCTGAAGTCTTGTTGCTTCTCTTAAAAACATTAAAAAATTTCAGCTTCTGTGCTATTACTTAATCATTCTAAACCCTCCTTTTCTCAGCCTTATGATAAAAACAATATTCCTTATAGGTTGTTCTATGTATCTAATGAGATAATGTACAAGAAGTGCTAAACCTAATTGATACATAGTATAGAACTAAAAAAGTTAGTTATGACTGTAAATCAGAATAGGAGCCCAAGTTTTCTAAGTCCCATGTTCTCTCTGGTTCTACAATACTGACAAAAGAAATAGGGTAAGTAATGAGGCAAGGAAAAAAGTAGGTAGGAATATAAAGTACTTAAATACAGAATAGGAAGAGCCTCTGAAAAAAGGCAGGACACAACTTTCTCTAAGATTATACCTAATGAAGAACACAAATGAAGACAAAAATGAGTGAGGAGAAAAATAAAGTTAAGAAAGATAAAGGAAATAAGTAAAATCGTCAGTCATCAGCAGAGAGTAAAGATAAACTATCAGTGAGAAATGGAAAGCAGTGAATATACAGCTGTCTCATCACGACCACAACCAACCCTATTCTGTCTCCAGGACAAAAAAGAAAGAAAACTATGTATATAATTCAAGGAAGAACTAGACTCAAGAAGCAAAAACCATATTTGTTTCATTCACAAATATGTCTTGTGGTTCACACAATGCCCACAGGAATTAGTGTTCAAAAAATATTTACTTCATCAATGAACAGACTGTGACAGGAAGTCAAGAGATTAATTAAATGACTACCAAGCAGCAGGGAGTAGTAGGATAATGTAATTTGTAGTGGAACCAGCAACCCAGTTGGGTTGGAAAAAACATGTCCAGTTTATGCTGGGAGAAACAAATTACCTCTAGATTACTTCTCATTGCCTTCTCTTCTTCCAAATCTTTTCGTAGTTTTTTCAGTTCTTTCCTAAAAAGAAAGTATTTATTACTATTAAGTATTTTCAATTAAACAATCTATTTGATTAATTTTAACAGGATCTCTGTTGCCTAACCTCTCAGTACATGAGGAAAACTTAAGAGCAACAGCCATATTGACAGAGAAAAATTTCAAATTCTCAGTTTGAACAGCTCATTATAACAGTTAAATAATTCAGCAAAACCATGGCAAACCTATCTGAGATAAAGAAATTAAATGAATTCAAAGCAACTCCTGATAAAAGAAGAAATAATACCAGCCACGTAAAGCAATTTTCCATATTCAGCTGTCACATATTTTCCAGGCTGAATCAACTCAGAGCCCAAGCAATTTGTCAGAATGAGTATCAACATATGTCACAATACAAGGCAGATTATAGTTTATTTGATAAAATAATCTGGATTTTAAATTCCTTTCTCTATTTTTTAAATTAAACATTACATTAAAATCAAAAAACAAAAAAATTAAAAACTTCAGCCAATAATAACCTCTCTTTCTTAATTCATGTCTTCATTTTTCTATGTTCCCTTCTAATCTATCTTTCTATATAGTCATTTTTCCCTCCACAGTTATAAATATATATTATGTTTTTTCACAAATTATTTAAAACATTTCCATGCTGCTCAAAATTTTATATTTATGATAACTGCTGTTTGGTACTCAAACATCCAGGTTTTTTGTTTGGTTACCTAGTTTTTCTGGGAACAGAAGGAATGGGAGGAATAGGAATTTAACTTAACAGCATGAGTACATCAGTGTATCTAATCAAAAAAATGTGAACATTTTTGGCTCTTAACATACACTAGAATAATTCTCTTTAAGAGTACAGCTTGAGAAAGTAAAAAAATCTCACAAAGAATATATAAGAAAAAATTTTTTTAAATTATTTATATAGTTAATGTTTCAAAACTAACTTATTCTGTGGCTTTAATGATTAGAAAATAATTTATACTGGAGGTAAATTTTCTACTGTTTCCTACTGACTATAATTTTTAAAATAAAATGTATCTAGAGCTTATTCTGGTTTTTGATATAAAAAGTATAACTAACTGAACTTCCTATCTTCATAAAGTTATCCCTTAAAGAATGTTTCCTTTTCTGATTATTCAATATTCTAAGTTTATTATATATCTAAATTAAGAGATATTCCTATATTTATCCCATTCTACTTATGTGTATTTAGTAGTATTACATTATTCAAATCATTTGCTTTTCAATTTGATAATTTAGTACCCCATCACATTTTTTAAAAAATATATTTACAAATATACAATTTTTAAATAACACTGTTTTTTTTACAATAGGATCAAACTATACATCTTATTCTGCAATTTTTCTACTGAAGATAGATTGCTGATATATTTCTGTCAATCTTTCCATGTCAATCTCCCTCAATTTTTTAATGAGTTGTTCTATACATTTTAGATTTTAATATTGACTACGTAAAAACTATTTATGTATCTGTAAGCTATAAAAATACTGTAGCAAAGCAAAATCCTAAGAGCTCCAAGTCAGCTTAAGAAATAAAATACAGGTTGAGTATCCCTAATCTGAAATCCAAAATGCTCCAAAATCTAAAACTTTCTGAGCACTGACACGATAGTAAAAGGAAATGCTCACAGCAGCAATTTGGATTTTGGATGTTTGGATTAGGAATGCTCAACTGGTATGTATTCTGCAAATATCGCCAAATCCAAAAAAATCTGATATCTGAAACACTTCTATCTAGTCCCAAGCTTTTTGGATAAGGGCTACACAGCCTCTATTACCAGTACCTTTGATACTCTCCAAGTGACCCACTGTCCTCAATCCCATCTCCCTCTCTTCCATAAGAAAAAGCTTTATAGCATTTATTATTTGCTTTTCTTTCTGATTTTATTACATATACAACTATATCTTAAAACAACATATTTTGGTTTTTTATGCTTTTAAACTTTATATAAACAGAATAATGCTGTACATATGCTTCTGCCTTGATCACTACCCCCATTTTTTAGATTAATCCATGTTGACGCATGTAGCCACAATTCAGTTATTTTTACTGCTGTATACCGTATATTTCTCTATTAATATTCCAGTATATATTTATCCATTCTCCTGCTGATGCTCTTCTTTTTTAAATAGAAAGAAAAATGCCACCGAATTTCCTTTTTCAAGAGCAACTCAAAATATTGAAAATACCCTTTGAGAAGACATCTAAAATATATGATATATATATTTTTTTAAATATATATAAATCAGAAATACTTTATTCAGTCTACAGATAATTTAAGAGCACCTACAAAAAAAACTGTATATGTAAAACATCACTCTTAATATCAAAAATGTTTAAAAAAAAAAATCAAGTCAGGAGAGTTCTCTAACTGGTAAATGGATAGAGCTCAATAAATATTTACTGGATATATGAATATACAGCTTATAATGTATATATTGCAGAATCTGAAAAGATTTTCAAGAGATAAACTGAAGGACTCAAGAAAGACATATCGTGTCGAATTACAAACTATCTCCATACACATAATATAATTACATACATAAAAGTATGTAACATATTTTTAAATATTCATTTTTTGAGTACATTTTTTGATTCCACCTAAGTAGACACATTTTTTGTTTCCATCTAAGGTATTTGTAAAAGTGTTCTGCAAACTACAAGTACCTTATATTATTAATCTCAATATTGTCTTTAATAAAGAATCCTAGACTGAAAATTGGAGGAGAAATGGTAAAATCAGGCTCAGAGGTAATATGGCCTCTGGAAGTGACTTTTATACCATATTCTAAGAAATCTTTTTAGGGGGAAGTTGAAGAGGAAATGAGCGCCCTTGCCCTTAGTTCAGCTAAATTAGCTGCCTTTTTATCTGTTTTATCTACTGGGCTTTTTATAGAATTATGTTTAAAATATTAACAATTTAAAATTCAAATACTAGTGCTTATAAACAAGATCTCTAAACCAACAGAGGATACAAATTTGAGTTCTAGCTCTGTCATTTAAGAACTGTGACTGTATGATCTTATGTAAATAGCTTTACTTCTCTGAATCTTTATTTCTTCACTTAAAAAGGGGGAGAGGGGCTATAGTCGGTGATCTTTCAAATTTATTTCAGCTCTAAAAAATCTAACTTTCTCTAGAGTATGTCTTATCATATACCATATCAAAAACTTTCAGAGTTAAGAAAAAAGCATTACAGATTACCTAGCATCTATTCATTTTATAAATATCCAACTCAACCCTAGCAGAAACACTGATCAAAGTCCTCTGAAAAGTTGACTATACGCCCTGATACACACCAGATCCAAACTATAATACAGCTTTTCCAATATCTTTAGGACTTATTAACACCCTGTGTCTGACCAGATTTCTAGCCTAAAATTCTAGGTATGTATGTACCTTTTCTACAGTCGAGCTACCAGAACAAATTTCTCAATTCTTTTGCCAAAAGAAGAAAAGCACTGTTAATGAAAATTTCTTTATCCATCCCACAGACTTAGCAGATTAGATCTTTACTTGATACAGTTTGAAAGAATTCTTTATACATGTGCTAAGTAGTACCCCTAGAAGAGAAAACAAAGGATGACTTACCCATGGTCCTTTTTCAGTGCTTCTACAATGTACACCAATTCAATAACCTGGGCTCTAAGTTCATCCAGGGAATTTTTTTTCCCATCATCTGTTTCTACCTTAGCTTTCATTTCTAATGGAGTTAGAGAAGCAGCCGTATTTGCTTTAGAAGCACTCGAAGGTGTTGAAAGGTACACAGATGGCTGAAAACATAAGAACAATTTTTCTTCTGATTTTATTTGTAATTATACTCAATATTATATTTAATTCAAAAGATTTTACAGGAAGATAAACAACAGTCAACAACAGAATAAATCTGCAATCACTAGTGGTTTTTATGAGAAATGCCAATGGCTTTATTTTAAAAAGAACAAAATCTGTCAGATTTATTTTATGAATAGTTTGCCTAGTGCAGCATCTAAAAAAGGCATGACTATATCACATTATTAAGATGTCATTTTGATATCCCACATTAAATACTTATTGTTTATAATACCCAAATAGCTTCACTTAAAAGTAATTATGCATAATTTATTAAGTTCATGGAAGAGGCATTAAAATGAGTCCACTGCCTGGCACTCTTTTAGTATTTCACTAAAATAACAGCAAGTCATTTTAGTAAAATTTCAATAGACTGCTGACAGCTGAGAGAATCAGATTAAGTGTATTTGATAACTTAGAAAAGCAGCCAAAAATGCCCTGGAGAGAATGAAACTGAGGAATAATTTAGGAGGAAACATGACCTTCTTAAATATGTGTGTCAGCTGTGATGATAAAACTATGTTAAATAAAAATGCCCAAGGTTTAGAAAAGACACTTAATGCCATGTAACAGATGGAAGGATCCCCAGGTTCTGCCATTCAATTCAGTATGTACTGAGTGCTTAATTATGGTGCCAAATACTAAGGCAGGTAAGGAGTAATGTGATGGTTTCTGACCTTAAGAGTATATGTTTAATGAGAAAATGAAACAGATGTATATAGATATTTTCCTTTAAAAATGTGAAAAATGTAATCTTATATTACACATTTAAAATAATGTCAGCTCTTCTAAAAAAGATCTGCAGAGAATAACGTGACTAAGTCTCACAACTCAATTTTCCCACAAGAAATATTTTATTTCTTGGCAGAAGAAATAACTCTTCTTAAAGGAGACCTTGAATTCCATAATTCTGATGTTCACAAAAAATCCTAGAAATTATACAAATCTTAGACCAAATGTATCTCACCTTCAGAGAGGAGGATGTATCCTTTTTAAATTCAGGTGGCTTTAAGTTGGCACTATCTTCTTCTTTTGGTAATTTCAAAACTTTTTCTGGACTCTGAGTTGGCTAAACGATTTTTTTTTTCAATCAAGAGACAGAATAGACCAAAGAAGAAAAAGGTAGTAAGCATTAGGATAATAAAGCAAGTTAACTTTCATTGCTTTGTTCTCAGCTGCTACTCTTTGTGATATTCCATTACTGTTAACAAGATGTTATATAACTTCAAGCTGAAAAACACATTTTGTATATCTTGGGGGCAAAAACAGCTTCCTTCTTAGCAACAAAAATTTTCTCCACTTAGGTAATTTAATAGCATCACAATTCTTAAGAGCTAATACATTAACATTCAGGTATCACCAGGCAATGTATAGAAAGCATAAAAAGAAGTTACACATTTAGACACCAGGACAAGGACTACAAAAATATTGAATATTTCAGGGAAAAAATTTTTTCTCCTTTTTTCCTAAAATGAGTATCTACTGCTGAATTCTAATCATGGTTATTAAATGGGTACATTAAACAGGTTCCCTGTTCCCCTTTGACCCTGTACAATGTGGTTATGGTTTCAGGACATCTCCTTATTTCTATCTCTGTAACCTTCCATTCCAGGCCTTGTTGAAATGAACACATCTCTCTCCCTGTATCTCCTTAAATACCAGCATTTGCACTTGAGTATAATAGATATCTTCCTGATTTTTAAACCGAGGTGAAGCTAAAAACCTTCTCTCAATCTTATCTTCAGATGGACTCTGTATTTGCTAAATCCTTTGTGTTTTATGACAGTTTAAGTGTAACTCACAGAATGTCCACCATTGAAGCGGCCAGGCAGCCTTCTTCCAGGCATCTTCGGTCTATTTGCAGTGAGATGTAGCAAGTTTTCTGAGGAAGCTATGTCATCAAAATTTATAACATCTAGAGAATAAAAATAAAAATTATCTACTAAGAGATAACTTTGCTTTTTGAAAAGTAAAAATATTTCAGTTTTTGAACTATAAATTAAAAAAGAGTACCACTACTTTGAAGGGCTCACAGTTGACCTGTGCTTTTCATATGCATTTGGAAAATATTCACTCTCAAAAAAAAAAAAAAGAAAGACATCCTCTTTATCTGATACATTTTATAGTATAAGACTTTATTAACAATATAAGGCTTATGTTTCCAATAGACTTAGACCTCAACAAAAAGCTTTTATTGAAAGATAAATGTGCCCCATAAACTGTAGTAGCATAAAAATATGTCATCTTAAATTCTTGCTTATAAAAAAAAATGACCTACTTCTCAAACTCATAATTAATTATAACGTATCAGGAAATTTACATATAAAATTTGCTTTAAATTTCAATTAGTGAGCAAATATTCAAATTTTAAGGATTCAACTACATCTGGCACCCTACTGCTTTCTATTTGCATTTCTCAATGTAAAGTGAAAGCATGACTTATTGTGCCTCTATATATGCATGTATGTATGTGAACGGTATGTTACAACTGGACTCAAACTGTTTAGAGTTCACTGTACCTCTGCTTAGACATTATCATGTTTAGGAATCATAAGATAGTTATAAATCTAAGATACCAAGGGAAAATGCTACATAGATGACCAACTTGCTTCCTCAGTATCAAAAGCTGGCTGACCTTTGACACAATAACTTGGGTTAAGGACAACTAGGTAATTCATATATTTGAAACAATGGTATATAATACTCTGCATTTTTCTAGATGATCCAGAAAATCTTGCTAAAGGAGATTCTTTAACTGTGAAGCCCAGAAATCTATATAGTGATACAAGAAGCCTGACAGTAAACTCCAGATACCTCCATTGTCAACATAACCTTCGTTTAGCCCAAATAACTCAGACTATACACCCAAAATGTTCTTCATGGTAGCAGATATATTTGGTCTGATCTTCCAAGTCTAGATTCATTCTTCACATTACCATTTGCCTGGATATTTATAATACTTCCTGTCAGATATTTAGATACCCCAACTCAGTGTTTTGCTATTTCTTAAAAGAGATCTAAAGATAATCATCATCACCACCCTCAAAGTTTATTTATCAACTTTCATATTTAAAGTAATTTATTTAGAGAATTTTTTTAAGGGATGAAAAATGCAAAGGTAAGGCAGAAAAAGAAGCATTATTGTTATGCAATTTGCATTTATAACAATTAGAAGTATTTGTTGACTACTGTTAATTTTTTTCCATCGATTACTTTGTGTGTTCTATCTTGGATCAAGTTAATAAGCTAATACACCACAACAGACACTCTAATATGCTCTGTTTAATTTTTGCTTTGAGATTTTTGATAATTATCTGTAAACAACTAAAAATACAAGCTATAATAAGAAATAAATGAACTATAATGAAAAATGCATTATATAATCTGAAAGAGCAAGTTTAAAAACATATTTAAATATATCTATTTATAGACTAAAAAAATGGTACTTAAAAGAGGTATGTTAAAAATCTGTTGTATTTTGAAGGATTAAAAATTGCTGTTTACACTGATAAATGTGCATCAACAACCTACAAAAAAACCTTGAAAAGTACAATCTAGTCATTTTGCTCTGTAGAGATTATTTTCAAATGCATATTTAAGCAACTTGCAGAAAGAAAAACAAAAAGAAAGACACAGAAAGAGAGATGAAGAGAAATGAAACTAAAAGGATAAATAAAAAGTAGATTTACAAAATTATACACCATGCTCATGTAAAATGCCTTCTGTATGTCCAGTTTTGGGCTAAAACACCAAGACAAATAATTTTACTATTCTAAAACTCTCTCAGGTTCTCCATTTAAGCCATTACGTTAGTAAAATGGAATAGTGCACATTTTCAACTCATGATATATACAAATGCTTTTAAATTTACCTAAGAGTGATAACGATGGATTTACACTGAATACATGGCATAAAAGGCATGACAATCACTTAACTCTTACAATCACATTTGTCACTCTGCCAGCCACTTACACTTCTACATGTTGCTAGGAAGACATGGAATTTTTAAAAAATCAAAATGAAATGTTCAATTTGGGGAGAAAATAAACTGATTTTTAAGGCTGCCAATTTTAAAAACAAAGTTATCAGAAGAGTATTTTAAATTAATCAGAAAAAAATTTCCAAAATGGATTTCATTTCATTTTAAAATGGAAAACCAAAAGGGTTAGAATGAACAAACAGACAAACATATACATTTTCAGTAAAATTACAAAGAAAATCAGTGTGCACCACCTATTTATATTGAATATACTATTTTGATTTCTTTTGTAGGTTGTCATCTTACCAAAATGGAGAAGGGTAGGATAATTTCCTGACACGTAAGAAGGGAAACAAGGCAAACAGGCTAGGAAACAAAATCTGGAAAGAAAAGTCAAGGATAGGAATGTCTAGAAAAAAGACTAAACCAAAAAAATTATTTTACAAAGCAAGAAAAAGGAACGGTTATAGAATGAATAGAACCATTTCAATGTCTAGCATACAACTATTACAGGTAATCTGAATGTATATAACGTGTATTAGATTTTAGATGTATTCCTTTGTCTTTCAAAATGAAAAATTAAGATTAGTTTTAATTTCAATATACTTTAAGCTAAAAAAAAAAGCTTTTTTTAAATTCACTGAACACCAAGACAGTTTCCAAATGCTGATTTAGTGCTTTAAGAGGCCAGAGTAATAAATCAACTTATTAACATCTCATAATATAGTTATAACTGAAATTAAACTACCTCTTAATCAAATTTTAGTCTTTAGCACATGATGGTAATTACAATGATGGAGGCAAATTTAATCCCATGGTATCAAAGGAAAAATATGCCAAATATTATTTTAAAATATCTCAGTATAAAACTGTAACTCAATACAACCTTTAAAATATTTCATAACTATACAAAAATTCACTTACACCTTATATGATACATACTCTGTATAATATGATATAATCAAAGAAACTATTATTAAAAACTAAATTCTTTTAAATTCCACTTTAGATACAGGCTCTCTTTGTACAGTGTCTAATACTTAACAGGCAACTTATTAGAAAAATCTCATCATTAATTCTTTCTGGAAGAAATAAATGAGTAAATATTGGGAAAGTAATGAAAACAAAAATAAAACTATCAAATAAAACTGATAAGAAGGAATGTTTTCTTTGAATCAAATAATGTATTTTTCTCTAAAATTTCCTTTTAATGCTAGAACAATTAATCAAAGAAAAACAATCAAAAGAGATAAAATACTACACTCTAAGGATACCTCATAAAGCTGGGCTTTCTCAATGTGATAGCTATGTTACTACTAAATTTTCTATTTTAAACTAATTTGAAAATAATTTTAGTTCTCAAAAAATTTACAATTTTAGAAATATTTCAACTATGCAAACTTTAAAATTAACCAATTTTTGAGGAAGTGTTCGAAAATGAGAAAAAAAATTTAAGACTTGGTCACCAAAGGCACTGCGATTTGTTACACTATATTACATATGGTAATATATATGGGAGAATTTATTTCATGCCATTAAAATAGAAAAAGAAAACCTAACAGTGTTCTAGCGATGTCTTTCTTATATGCACAAAAGTCAGAGTCAATATTTACATACATACTTATTTTATATATATATAGAAATTTTATATGTAGCTTTATAAACAGGAAAATCATATCTGAGAATAAAATCAGGAATTTATATATTAGAGCAGAAACAGAATAAGATGGGTTTAACAACGGAGGAGGGAGGGAAGTAGGAAAATAACATTTATAATAACTTCCATGTCAGATATTCAAAGAGGTATAGTAGATACACTGAATCATTCAATTGGTAGTTAAGCAAGAAAACAGACTGAGAAGAAACTTGTCTATGACTAAATCATCTAATAAATAAAACCCATTTTCTTAACAGCAAAGTCAGTGTACTTTCTACTATAGCATTTCACCTCAAATTATTATTTTGCATACTAATAAAACAATCAGTAGGGGCCGGCCCGGTGGCGCACTGCTACAGTGAGCCGCTTGGGAGCGCGGCGGCACTCCCGCCGAGGGTTCGGATCCCACATACAGACCGGCTGCTCACTGGCTGAGCGAGGTGCGGGTGCAACACTGAGGGTTGCGATCCCGTTGCCGGTCCCGGTCCGGTACGGGTGCGACACTGAGGGTTGCGATCCGTTGCCGGTCACGAAAAAAGACAAAAAGGGAAAAAAAAAAAAGTTAAGTAAGTAAATGTAGATCTTAAATGTAGACAAACAAATAATACATCTTGCTTAGAAAACTAAGATCTAGGTGAGTGGTTCTGAATGAGGAATACCCAGCAGAACCCCTACTGGAGGTTTTACACTGCTGCAGTGGATCATTAACCCCTGGGTGAAAACCACTAAGAAACAAAGTAGGCTCTTAAAGATGATAATTGTCTCAAAAATTCATGAGGATATCTAGGAAAATAATTTTGTGTTTCACATTGGTTCTTCCCCTCTATTAAACGTTAATACAGTATATACTTAATCAAAAGGTCTAGAATTTGAGACCCAGCTGTGCCACTAGCTGAATGTAAACTTTCTAAAACTTATTAGTTTCATACATTGTTTAAAAAATGTAAAAACCTCAAATTAAGCCAAAAATATAAATTAAACTATTCCTCAACCTAATGCGAGATTGAGGCTGTATTTGAGCCAAAGCACATTTAAAGGTGTTAACATCTCACAGAAAAGATAGAACACTTACATTGAGTACTAGAAACATATGAATATTGTAATGGGGAAAAAAAAGTCTCTGAATTGGTGTTCAGAATATAACTATTTGCTGCCATCAATTATGCCTTTTATTTTAGCATACTACCTGTGCCTAAAAGACTACTGATGTTATAACACTTGCTCAGTAAATATTTGGTACTTAATATGAACTCAATTCCCTAAATTTATACTTTCTGAACTTTTTAGGGTGTAAGTGTAGTACACCAAAGGTAGCCTAATTAAATGGAAGGAATAAAGAATAGCAGCTTGGAAGTCAGCTGTTAGTTTCCTGACTTGTGTAAGTCTTAGCATCTCTAGATTATTTCCTTAAGAGATGCTTATTTCCTTAATTATTTAAAGAAAAAAATAAACCAGAAATTAAAAGTTTTCAAACCCTTCTCCACAAAGCTTCTTTGTTTATTTAAACGAAGAGTAAATAATAGTTATGGACGTAAGTCAGAAAAAGGGCCCAAAAGCAAAATGAAAAATACAACTATTCAACTGCCAATAGTTTGAAAATGTTACATGTATTATTTCTACTAGAAATGTATCAAAGCAAACAGGCTTATTGGTGATAGTATACGGAAAAAGGTTTTTTAGAAAGTGAAAATTTATTTCAATTTACCTACAGTTAAAAAAAATTTCCTCTACCTTAAAATAAGCTAAATAAAACAAATGTTCAAGAATGCTGCAAAGCAATAGGTAAATACAGACTCTAAATGTTAACCCTTCAATTCCCAAACTCCAACAAAATTTAAGATTTTTGTGATAAAGATCACAAAACTGTGGAAATACAAAAGAAAATTTATTTCCAGAGTTAAAATTGTGCAAATAATCTTTTTCTTCAACTATTACTTTTGAAAACACATTTCTAGCTATATTTTTGAATCAAACAGAAAACATTAGGAACTGATAAAATTCTATTTTTTACTACTAAGCTCAATAAAAAATAAAGGTTTTCTTTTTTAAAACATGAAGAGAAACTTTTAAAAATTTTTTACAGTAAATAAGGACAGTTGTCACCATATAAAAAACACTGAATATATTTCCGTGAAATTTCTTTGAAATACAAACATCTCAATTCCCAGAAATTATTAATGAATATGGCTTCATCCAGAGCAGGCAGGATCCAAATGTATGACAAAAGGATGTATTAAATATTCAAACTGAAAAACTGAAAAGAGGCCACACTTATGTCAGAGCCTTTACAATGGTAAACTGAAAAGAGGGAAGAAAAATAAGATCACCTGACAAATTCTGAAATGTAATACCATATGCTATAATAGGGTGACAAAAAGCATCTAAGTGTAATTGGCCTTGAGGTTTAAATGTAAAATATAAAATGTTAACACTGAAGCTAAAAACTATATTAAGACATTTAAATTTTTAAAAGAATATCACAGAGCACTTTATTTAGAGGGAATTTAAAGAGTTCTCTTTTGATTTATGTGATCATGCACATCTGATGTGTCTGTAGCTTACTATATTTAGATGCAAAATAGGGGAAAATTGTATCTGCTTCCTAAAGTTACTATAAAGATAAAATAAGAACATATATGAGAAAGTGCTTTGAAAATTGTAAAAAAACTAAAAACAATTGCAAAGCACAGTACAAAATAATAACCATCACCACAAAGTAATGATTGCGAATACTTTTAATAAGATTCCTCTGTTTCAAGTTTTCCATTTTACAACTAATAGGTTTAAAAGACCAGGAAGAAATACAGACTAGACAAATAAAGATGAATTAATGGGCTAAAAAATCAGTCCTAAAGCTTAAGAAACAACATTTAGCAAAAAAGAAGAATTTTTTTTAAAGTCTTATTAAACAAAGTCTAGTGCTAGTATAGAAAGTTTACATCATCTCATTTAAAAATTTTTCAAACTAAAATGATTCTGCCTAAGTTAGGTGGTATGGTCATTCCATTATGAAGAGAAAGAATAATAGATAAATGATCTTTTAACATCCATTTTAGTCCTCTGACCAGTATAAAAACTTACCCATTTCAGGCCTCTGATCAGTAAGAACCATAAAGATTTTGCCCATTTATTTTCTCAAGCTTATTTCTCTACTTTGGCTACTAAATTTTTAACCAATTTCTACTGTGTCTACCCACATACACATTGCAAATATAAATCTCTTATGTTAAATAGTTTCTGAAAACTAAATTAAACAACTTTTTAAAATTTACCACTTTTGTCCATGCTGATTTACCTGTTTCTTTAGAGCTCCTGACAGTAAATGAATCAAGGTCTACTGATTTTGGTCTAAGAGGCAACTGTTCAGAATCTAGCTTTGGTTTTGATACTGGCTCAGTTTCAAATTTTGATGAAATGGTAGAAACTTCCCCATTAACCCTGAAACAAGAAAAACAAACATAAGCAAAAATCACTTCTGTGTAAAATATGACTATTTTTTAAAATTGTGTGTTAAAGACATTAAAGATTTTATAGAATACTATTCTCTGTTCTGTAAAACTATTTCATAAACATAAACCTCAACCCTAAGACTGACCACAATAAAATCACAAATGTAAAAAGTTTAATGAGTGTATTCATCTCTTGTGAGTATAAGATTAACATTTAACAAAGAATTATTATACTCTATAGAGAAAACATGGAAAACAAATATTTAAAAAAATTAAACTGCAACAACGAAGGAACTAATTTGAAGGTAAGCAACAGCACTAAGTCAAAAAGCAGAGAATGGGCCTGCATATTTTTTTTTTTTTTTTAAGTTTATTGGCAATATTTAAGAAAAGGTCTGTGGGGTGGTAGGGCTAGAGCTGGAAGTACATGGGCTGCCCCTTTTTGTCCTCCTGCTGCATCTGGGTGATCAGCATCATGACGAGACTCTTATAGTTGCCCTATGACAGTACTTAGCCCCTTTGTCCTGGGTGGCTGGGGCCCACCACGTTCTGGGGTCATCCCTCCAACCAGGAAATCCTCAGAGGGTTACCCACCAGGCCAATTTCATTCTGGACAGCCAGTTCTACAGCCATGAAGGTCACAAACTCCACTACAGGGGTGCCTGCCTTCTTAATGTAAAGCAGCAGGTTGAGACCCTCACCATACTTTTGCAAAAGCCACAGGATGACATCTTTGAAGCAGCCGCCTTTTGACTCATAATCCTTGCACTTTAATTTTAGCTCTAATGTGGGGGTTCTCTTGCCTTCAGTATTTTCTGCCTTTCCTCTCAATCTCTGGTCATGTTCCTGGCATATCTCCTCCTGAATCAGCCTCTGCTCTTCCTCCAGCTGCCGGAACTCACTTCTCCGAGGCATTTGATATCTTGTTCTAGCGTCCTGAGGTTCCGGCTCTCCTCCTCCTCCTCCCTGCCCTGGGCCTGGATCTGCCACTCCTGGGCCTCCAAATCAAGCTTTCCTTTCTTCCTTCTCTAATCATGTTTCTAGCTGTCCTGACCTTGTCATATACAGCCCTGGATGCAGCATCAGCCAGTAGCTCTACGGGCTGAGAAATTTGGCGAAAGAGTTCAGCCACTCTGGGACTATCCAAATATTTGTCTGGGTGGCAGGAGAGGGCCTTGTGCCTATATACCTGCTTTACCTCTTTGATCCCTTCAATTCCTAGCAGCATGTACAGGTCTACCTGTAAGAACTCCTTGGTCACTCCCATGGTTCCAAAACCTGACTGGATTCATAACTGTGTGTGCGGACTGCTAGCTCCCAGCCTGCTGAATAGCACTTAGTCCCCTGGGTATTTGATCCTGTATATTAATAATCAAGGCTCCAATCAAATCATCAGATCCTGCCTGTGACCTTTGTGTATATATCCAGCCCTCGAACTTGTTTTTAATCTCCTTGGACCTTATTTGCAATATTAAAAAAATTCTAATTTTTCAAAAAGAAAATTAAAAAGACAAAAGACAACAAGTATTGGGAAGGATATGGAGAAAAGGGAACCTTTGCACACTGCTGATGGGAATGTAAATTAGTACAGTCATATGGATAACAATGTGGAGGTTCCTCAAAAAATTAAAAATAGAACAGATGATCCAGCAATCCCACTATTGGGTATAATCCAAAGGAACTAAAGTCAGTATGTTGAAGAGATATCTGCACTCCCAAGTTTATTGCAACACTATTCACAATAGCCAAGATATGGCAGTAACCTAAAAATCAACAAATGGTTAAAGAAAATGTGGTACATATACACAGTGGAATACTATTCAGCCAAAAAAAAGAAGAGGAAATCCTGCCGTTTGCAACAACATGGATAAATCTGAAGGACATGTTAAGTGAAATGAGCCAGGCACAGACAGATAAATACCATTTGATCTCACTCATATGTGGAATCTAAAAGAATTGATCTCATAGAAATAGAGTGATGGTTACCAGAGGCTAGGGTGACTAGGGGGATCAAACCATGGACTTTGGGGTGAGGTAAAGAGATGACGATCAAAGAATAAATGGTTACAGTTAGATAGGAGGAATAAGTTTAAGAGATCTATTGTACAGCTGGTGACTACAGTTAATGATGATTATTTCATCATTATGAAAAATGCTAAGAGAGCGAATCTAAGTGTTCTCATCACAAAAATGATAATTATGTGGGGTAATGCATCTGTTGGCTAGATTTAACCATTCCATGATGTATACATATATTTCAAAACATCATATTGTACATGATATATACAATTTTATGTCAATTTAAAAAATAAATTGAAAAAAATGTTTAAATTGCTTTGAGGTTTAGAAAGGCAATAGAGCTATTTAGGTTGAAGGTGAATAAATAAATAAGACAAAATTAGGTAAAACTTACTTGGCTATAGGAGGTGGTGGAGGAACTGGTTTTTCAGGTCGCTTTGGGTACACTGTTCCAGGAGATCTCAATAAATTATTGGCTTTGGTGGGTGGAGTAGGCTTCTTGGGTGGGACTTGTGGAGCAGCTGGTTTAAAAGGTTTCTGGTCTAGTGCTGATTTTTCATCTGATGATTAAAAAATATTTAACAAGGTATTAACGATCAAAACTATTCAGGTTTTTCTATTTCTTAAAGTTAATGTCAGGCTAGAAAAGCATGAGTCAGACAGATATTAACTTTCACTCTCTATATTTGGGTATGTGTACATTGTTTTATTTATTTTAAAGTTATACTTTAATTTAATAAGCCTAAACAGCTAAGAAAACATTTACTTGGGGGGCAGGGGACACTAATACGCTTCTGATTAACAAATAATGCCTGCTTTTCTATGTTCCCAGCATCCTTTGCTTTTATGGTGGTGTTCTATCTCAAATATAACCACATATAATTTTACTCTAAGAAGAAAATTATCTAGACTTAAATACAGACGACTTTCTGAAACTAACTAAAAACAAGTGCCAAATAACTCTAATTAAAAAATACTCATGAGGGCAAAGAAAAAGAAAAATCAAATGTTAAGAGAAACTGAAGCTAGACTGATCAGCCACAGACGAAATATTTATTTATTTTTTTTGCAGCTGGCCAGAACAGGGATCAAACCATGGACTTTGATGTTAACAGTGCCATGATCTAACCAATTAAGCCAACTGGCCAGCCCTGATTCTCACTATTGTAATAGGAATTTTATCAACACCATTTCATTTAGTAATTCATTCAGCAAAATAGATATTTTCATTTTTCAGATAAGAAAATATGCTAAAAAAAATACTGAGAACAATTTTATGCCACGTTAATAAAAAAAAAAATGTCATCACCAAAAAGATATCAAGCACTCTTGGTACTACACATGACATACTTGCCTCCTGGTCTTTCAGATACTATGAGCAAGTATTAAAATTGACACATGTGCACACATATGAGATACTCATGATACGGCTGTCAGGTAAAATGAGTCATAAGGCATATATCTCCAAATAAGAAATTCCTAAGTATAATACTGAATAATCAAAATTTACTTGTCTTTGAAAAGAATGTCTATCATAGAACGACAAATAATTTTATGAGATTTCCTATCAATCAAAAACTGGTGATTTTAAAACTTGAAAAAACATCATAGGCCGTGAATAAACCCCTCCTTAACATACAAGTTTCATGTCACAAAAACGAACACACTATTGGCCTCAAGGTATAACAATGCATCATATAATTATACCAACAGTAAAAGCCAAAACTTCCCTATCCTGACCATAGTGAAATATATCCACCTGTAGTTATGACAGGCAACCAAAAGTGAAAATAGAAAATATTAAGATGCTTTATTTAAAATACCAGGAAAATGTCAAAAGATAGAGTTTAGTTGATTAATTGAATATACTTCCTTTAACAGATATAAAAATAATAGCTTGAAATCAATTCAATTCTATAATATTATTTTAAAACATAAGAACATATTTAATATTCATGGAAATCAAAATGTGACAAAGATTCATTATTCCTAGTATTTCCATCACTAAATCAACTATAATATGTTAATTAATGTATTTGAATACTAGATTTTTATTTATTTTTATTGAGGTAACATTTACATAACATAAAATTAACAATTTTGAAGTGAACAATTCAGCATAGTTTAGTATATCACAATGTTATGCAAACACCACCTCTATCCATTTCTAAAACACTTTCATCACCCCAAAAGAAAATCCTGTTCCCCTTTATCAGTTGCTCCTCACTCCCTCCTCTATCCAACTCCTGGCAACCAGCAACTAGCCTTCTATCTCTGTAAATTTGCCTTTTCTGGGTATTTCATACACATAAAATATGGGACCTTTTGTGTCTGGCTTCTTTCACTTAGCGTAATGTTTTTGAGATTTATCCTTGAAGCATAAGCATTTCGTTCTTTTCTTGTGAATGAATAATAATATTCCATTATGTATATATCACAATCTGTTTATACATCCTTTGAAGGATATTTGGATTGTTTTTACCTTTTGGCTACCATTATGAACATTTGTGTACAAGTATTTGAGTACCTGTTATCAATTCTTCGGGGTATTTATCTAGCAGTGGAATTGCTGGGTCATATGGTAATTCTATATAACTTTTTGAAGAACCACCAAACTATTTTTCATAGTGACTAAAACATTTTAGATTCACACCAGCAATATAAGAAGTCCAATTTCTTCACATCTTTGCCAACACCAGTTATTTTTTATTTTTATTATTATAGCCATCCTATTGAGTGTGAAGTGGCAGTGCACCATGGTTTTGATTTGCATTTCCCTAAAGACTAATGAGGCTGAACATCTCATCATGTGCTTGTTAGCCATTTGTGTATCTCTTTTAGAAAAATGTCTATTTCGGCCATTTTCCCATTTCTAACAGGGTTGTCTTTTTGTTGTTGAATTTTAAGAGTTCTTTATATATTCCAGATACCAGACCCTTATCAGATATATAATTTGCAAATATTCTCTCCCATTCTGTAAGTTGTCTTTCACTTTCTTAATAATGTCCTCTGATGCACGAAAGATTTTAATTTTGATGAAGTCCAATTTATCTATCTTTTCTTTTACTCAGTATGCTTTTGGTGTCATATTCTAAAAAGAACAAACTGTGTTTCTCCATATCCGTAACACTCTGACACTAAATATGTGGTGATTTATTCCCATACCGATCAATTTCCCAGCACCAGATGGCTGTCCTACAATTCAATTCAATTCCGATACAATCTACCTGGAGTTAATGTCAGATACCACAAGTTAAGAGCTCAGTCCCACAAGACTGTCGCCAGTTCAGGAGCCAATCACAAGTCAAGGCCTCTTGCACTTCTGACCAACTGGCTTCTAATTAGAAGTTCCCACACCCTCCCTCCTCAGGCTCGATAATTTGCTAAAAAAGCTCACAGAACTCAGGAAGGCACTCTATTTACTATTACCATTTTATTATAAAGAATGCAACTCAGGAACAGCCAAAAGAAAGACATGAATAGGGCAAGGTATGTGGAACGAGGTATGGAGCTTCCATGCCCTCTCTGGGCATATCATCTTCCCAGGACCTTAATGTGTTGAGCACCAAAAGCTCTCTGAACCCTGGAATTTAGGGTCATTAATGGAAGCTTCATTACATAGACATGATTGAGTGAATCACTGGCCACTGCTGATCAAGCCAATCTCCAGTCTCTCTCCCCTCCCTGGAGGTCAGGGGATGGGACTAAAAGTTCCAACCCTCTAATCACATGGTTGATTCTCCTGGCAACCAGCTCCCCATCATTAGAGGCTTTATAAAAGTCACCTTATTAACATAAACTCAGGTGTAGTTGAAAGGTGCTTGTTATGAATAAGATGACACTCTTCTCACCCTTATTACTCAAGAAATTTCACGGGTTTTAAGGAGCTATGTGCCAGGAACCAGAGACAAAGCTCAAATACATATTTTTATTGTGTAACAATATCACACATATCTAAGAATCTATTGCCAAACCCAAGGCCATGAAGATTCCCTATGTTTTCTTCTAAGAGTTCTAGCTCTTATATTTAGGGGAATAACCCATTTTCAGTTCATTTTCGTATCTGATGTGAAGTAGGGCTACAACTTCATTATTTTGCAAGAGGAAATTTAAATTTAAGAAAAAAGGTTTGGGGAGGAATATAGTGGACTGAATTGTGTTCCCCCCAAAACTCCCTGAAGCTTGAATTGTGTCCCCCAAGTTTTATGTATTAGAAACTTAACCCCCACTGTGACTGTTAAGAGGGTGGGAGATCCTACTATGGTAATTGAAAGGTGGAGCCTTGAAGAGGTGATTGGATTGTAGGACCCCGCAGTAGTGAATGGATTAAAAATGGTGGTCAGGGGTGTGGTTCTGAGGGCTTTAAAAGAGGAGGAAAGTCTGTCTTGCTCTCTCTTTGCTTCCACCATCTTGCAATGTGAGACCCCTGAGTCATTGTGGACACCACCAAATGGACTTTGGAGTTCCCAGCCTCAGAAACTGTGAGCAATAAATTTCGTTTCTCTTTATAAATCACCAAGTCTCAGGTATTCTGTTATAGCAACACAAAACAGACTAATATAGTTAGTTACCTGAACACTCAAAGAATTATGTAAGATATGGATGTTATGATAATTTAAGATATAGAAAAGAAACAACAATTATCTTAATTATATAAAGAAGATTTTTTTACTAAAATGTATGCTAACAAAATATGACAAAATAATTAAAATATATCCTTTTGGGCCGGCCCGGTGGCGCACTGCTATAGTGCGCCGCTTGGGAAGCGCGGCGGCGCTCCCGCCGAGGGCTCGGATCCCACATGCAGACCGGTTCCCGCTCGCTGGCTGAGCGAGGCGCGGGAGCAGTGCCGAGGGTTGCGATCCCATTGCCGGTCCCAGTCCGGTGCGGGGGCGACACTGAGGGTTGCGAACCGTTGCCGGACACGGAAAAAGACAAAAAGGCAAAAAAAAAAATATATATATATATATATATATCCTTTTATTTACTACACAATACAGCAATATGTTATTAACACTGTACATAAGTTAACCCATTTATTAATTCAGATAAGGGTTAGAGTCCTGCAGCATGAACTGGAATGGAAAAGTAAGTAACAAACATTACTGGCACCAAAGCATGAGAAATTACAAGTACATAAATTCTAACTAAAAAAACCCAAATATTCTATTCTTTGTAATCACTTGGAGATGCATTAGAGAAGAAAAAAGAAAAGAAACAGTACTATCCCAAAAGTAGTAAGTCTATTCTTACTTGAATTTTCCTAACATTTAGTAAATTTTATGACAAAAGAAAATTTACCCAAATTCCTCTCATTGAAGTGGTTAAATTTAAGTTTGAGAAGTTATCACATGAACAAGCCTCGTCACCACCACACAGGCCAAGAACTGAACATTATCTACATCTCTAAATTTCCCTTTGTACTTGTCCCCAATTTCTACCTTATCCTATCCCGAGGTGTCTTCTAACACCGTAGATTACTTACACATATTTTTAACCTTACTTTAGTGAAATCACAAGATTCATGTTGCTGTGTGTAGCTCTAGTTTATTCATTTGTTGCTATGTGGTATGCTGGTATATGAATATATTTCAATGATTTATCCATCCTACTGTGAATGGATAACATTTGTGTTATTTCCAATTTAGGGTCAATATAATTAATGCTACTATAAACTGTTTCATTTATTCCTTTGGTATATAGATGGAGCACACATTTCTGCTGGGTAGCTAACTAGGAATGAAACTGCAGAGTAACAGGGTATGGTTCTATTCAACTTTAGTTCTCCAGATTGGATATACTAATTTATGTATAAATTAATTCTGTATCCTCACCAACATTTAATATTGTCAGTCTTTTTAAAAATTGCAGCCATTTTGGTGAGTGTGCGGTTATACTCTTACTTTGGTTTCAAATTCCATTTCCTTGATGAGTAATAATACTAACTTTTTATACTTTGATAAAGCACCTAATTCAAGACTTGTACTTATATAGTCATGCATACAGCTACATTGACGTTTTGGTCAATGACAGAATGCATATAAGACAGTGGTCAGAGCAACAGGTTTTATCATATAGCCTATGTGTGTAGTAGGCTATACCATCTAGGTTTGTGTAAGTACACTCCATCATGTTCACACAACGACAAAATCACTTAATGACACATTTCTCAAAAGGTATCCCCATCAAGTGACTCATGATTGTATATGCAACTAAATTCATTTATACTTACTCTTACATTCATATTTATATGGTTTCTAGTTATGCCGGAAGTATCAAACCCCACCTTTTATTACTTTTAACATATATTAAGCATAGATACTTTAAAGCTCATATCTGGTATCTTCAATACCTGGATCCCCTGAGGGCCAGGTTCCATTGTCTGTTGTTAGTTTCTAATCATGTTCATACCTGCAAGTATGCCTGATTATTTCTGAATGAGTACAAGACATAAGATATTTATATGAAAACATACAGAGATAATTTAAAGCTGTAGATGATGTCTCCTTTTCCACAGAATAAAGATTTACTTTCACTTTTATCATTCAGCTAAGATAGGAGGGGCAGTAAAAATCCCAGATCATCTTCCTCCAATCAAGGATCGAGATGATTAAAAGCTGGGCTTCAGTGTTCTTGAGAGCTAAGTCTACTTCCATTTCACACTTCCTACTAGAGTGAAGCCCTTTGGGAACCAACTTAAAGCCTAGGAGTTTACTAGGATAACTTCTTTTTCATGAGCCCTGAACTCTAATTTTTGTCTTTTTGAACCCAAAAGTCTATTGAAAGTTCTTTTCATCGTCTCAGCTACCACTTTCAGAATTGTCAAATGCCTCAAAAGGAAACACAGGCCCACATGCCAAACACACTTTTCTGGGCTTTGCTTTTTCTCTTGGTCCTGTGATTCCTAATTTTCTTGTTAACTACCCTACTCCTAGCAGATGACTCTGGCAAATATATACTTCACACAACCCTTCTAGCTATTCTTGGCAGATATGGTCCTCATTTGTTATTTCCAGAAGGTCCCTCATACTTCAAACTTATATCTACTACCTTGGCTTTTATGAAACTGTTCTCTGATCATTCTCTGCCTGTCTCTATGACCACTTCCTGTCATTCTTCTTCAAAGAGTTCATTTAACAACTTCTTAACTGTACATATTCCAAGACTCCACACTAAGCTCTCCTCCCATTCTTACTCTAACCAATCTTCTTGGACAACCTTACCCATATCCATAAATTCAATATCTAACTTCCAGGATAGTGCCTTCCAAATAAACACTTAATATTAACAAACTCTTAGCAAAGGCTCATCCCATATATGTCTCACACAACAAATTCCTTGTCAGAAGCTGAAGTCACATATTTTCCCACAGAAACTCTCTATTCCATACTTCCTACCTCATTTCCCCATCCTCACAACCATTAGGATCCAATTAGTGAACAAGATGTGCTAGTGTAGAACCTAGATCACCTAAATTGCCTTCCTTGTGATAGAGCCTAAATATATCTCCACATCTTCAGCAGACAATGTAGCTGATTCACCCAAATCCATGCTACCTTCTTCATATGATTATACTAAGCCAATCAGTGCACAGCATTCTCCGTACAAATCTTACAGGTTTGGAGGTAAACAAATGACCAAAGGTGGTAAGTCTAAAAAAACTTATATTCCATGGTTGGGAAGAAGTTTTCTTCTCTTTCCTGTCAAATGGACAAGAAACCATGTTGCCCTGATTGTCACTGTCATCATTCTTGGGACAAGGAGAGCTAATCTGAAGATAAAGTGGACACTGAGGACAGTAGAATGAAGAAAGAAATATAATCCAGGTCCATCATAAAATCATTTAGTTGCAGGTCATACGACACCTATTTCTGGTCTTCCAATTATATGAGATTGTTTCCCTATTGTTTAAGTCACTTTGAATAAGGATTTTCTATACTTTGCTCTCAAAACACTTCAACTTCCTTTTATTCATACCACCTTCCACTATCCATATCACATCTACCCAAATCACTAGAAGAAAGTTTCAGAAAAACAAACCTGAACATGTCATACCCTCACATCCTTCAAACTTTTAAAAATACTTCAATTACACAATAAATATTGTATTGAGTATCCCCTACGTATTATATACCTACTATGCAAGGCACTAGAAAACCAATGGCAAATAAGGTACAGATATACATACACACACCCCTTTGCCCTCTTAGAGGTTAGTCAAGTGTGTGAAAGACAATACACACAAAAACATATAAACATAAACTAACAAATATCTATTAGTTATATGTATATTTATATATATAAAAATTAATAATGATTAGTTTTATATATATTTACATACATATTTTATATATTAGTTTATATTTTTTTAGTTTATACTTATATAATATATATTTACATATATTTATAAATAATATATATATATATAACTAGTAGCTATTTCTCAGGCAATAATGAAAAATATCTATTTTTAGGTAGAGTACTAAGGAAGAGACTAATGTTAAAGGAGCAATATTTTAAGGTGGATTTCAAGAAAAATGAAAAGCCATGGAAGGATCTGAGGGAAAAACAATTACACAAAAAGAATTCCAGGGAAAAGGGACTACACCAAGTAACTGTGAGAAAAAAAACAACTGGTATTCTATGAACAGGTCACTTAAAACCTGGTAGTTGAAACTAAGGTTTCTGAAGTCCAGAAAGGCTCATTCTGAAAAGACAACACCGTAAACTAGATTTTCCCCCAATTTCAATAAGCAGCTTTCAAACATATTAAGATGATGTGCTGCCATGTGTCGTACAAATTACACACACATATACACAACACATACATACATACATTTTATTCATGTATGTGTGACAAATTCTGAAACCCTTATCACTACTTTAAATTGTTTCTTGAACAGGGCATGATATAAACAAATAGTTAAATACATACTCCTTATACTCCTTGTCACAGCAATGAAAGGCCTTTCATGACCTAGAGAAGTGGTTCTCCACCTTGTCTTCAGATAAGCATTATCTGGAGAGCTTTAAAAATACTAATACCTAAGTCCTACCTTACAAAAATTCTGGAAAGAATCCTAGGCATCAGTATATTTAAGGCACCCAGGTAATTCTAATACACAGCCAAGACTGAGAACGACTGTGTGAAGGTACCTTTTCAGCTTCCTCAAAACTCCTATGTTCTTATAGCAATTTTCTGAATATATACTTTCATTCTTTTCATATGCTCTTTCTGTGGCCTGGAACCACCTTCACTTTTTCCAGTCAACCCTTTCAAATGCTCATTTTCTAAGCTTCTGCATAATCACAAACTCATTATTGTGCATATGAACTATTCATCTGCTGGAGTGAGCAGGACTGAAGCCATGTTGGGACCTAAAACCACATGGGCTGTAGGTAAATTTTAAAGGAACCCAGGTTTTTTTTTGTTTTGTTTTCTGTTTTTGTTTTTCACAAGCATTTCTCTGAGTTCCCTCTTTTCCCATGGTTATTTGATGTTTTGAACATTGGTTATGGGGCAAGATGACATTATTTACATGAATGTAAAGTTGTTTTCAAGCCAGCCTGAAGCTGCAAACTTGCAGACTTGTATGTACTATCCAGACCCAAAGAAATCAAAGACAACATGAATAAAGCTATGCTGATTCTATCTCTCCAGCAGGACCCTGAGATAACTGCAAGGATGGGAATGGAAACCAGAGTCTTGGCGAAACCTTGTACCTGGCTCCTTGCACAAAGCCCCTGTGGCTCATGTCTCCTTCTCTTCTGCTTTTCATTTCTCACGTTCCATTCACTCAACAAAAAAACTCCTTAGTAAGTCCAGGCTTTGAGATGGCTTTAGTCTGGCTATTCTTCTTCAGTTTTACCACATAGAGAGGTTAGCCTAGTATCTCTCCTCAGGTCACCAGTATTCCTGAATAAAAGCTGACTTCCATTTTCACCAACATTTGACCTTTGAGTGGCTTGTTTTTGAAAGGGGTCAGGCAGCAAACCTGTGTCCAGTATCACAACTAGCAATTGTCAGAATATCACTTTTAAAAAACCTTCCTAGGGGCCGGCCCGGTGGCGCACTGCTACAGTGCGCCACTTGGGAAGTGTGGCAGCGCTCCCGCCGAGGGTTCGGATCCCACATACAGACCGGTTCCCGCTCACTGGCTGAGCGAGGTGCAGGGAGCAACACCGAGGGTTGCGATCCCGTTGCCGGTCCCGGGCCAGTACGGGCGCGACACTGAGGGTTGCGATCCGTTGCTGGTCATGAAAAAAAAAAGACAAAAAAAAAAACCTTCCTAGTAATTAGCCAAAGCCAGTTGCCTCATAAAAACATACTTCCTGATTTTATGCTACTGTGTTCAATATTTGGTTAAAAGTCTGTTTCATGTGCGAGTAAACATAAAGAATACTGTTTGCTACTTAAGAGGACAATATCATTTTTACATTCGAAATGGAGTAATGTATAGTGGATATCAAAATATTCTTTGTAGAACGTTAGAGGTAAATATCATTTCCTTTCAGTAAGTACAGTTAATACAAAATACAATTAAGGCCTATGACGGCTCTCAAATCAGAGTCTCCGTACCACAGATTGTGTCAAAGATGAAAACAGCATCTGAGTTCAGTACTTACAAATAAATGACTGATCTTGATTTTAATTCCATACTAAAGGAAACTTAAACATGCTGATCTTGATTTTAATTCCATACTAAAGGAAACTGTATTACATCAAGGTTCCCGAGCACATGACAAAAGAATTTTTTGAACACTGAACTCCAATCATTGTGTAATATGAAGATTTGTTTAAGAATTTATGGTAGCATATGAATTAAAAGATCCACATCATTTTATTACATTTTAAAGTTTTTATTCTTCACAACTTTAGCATTCTTTTTATTGACTTATAAAAAGAATATGCTCCTAAGCAAAGACAACGAAGTAGATACCTCAAGACTTCCATTTCAGGCATTATGTTAAACTATGACCAAGGCCTACTATTCTGTCAACTTAGAATTCAATATAAGGCAAAAACATCTTTCAAGAATGAAGAGAATATAAAATATTTTCAAACAAAAAAACACGTTCCATCTTTACATCTTCCATAAAGGAAATCCTAAAAAAAAAGATACGTATTTTAGGCAGAAAGGATAAAATGCAAACAAATGGAAGAGCAAAGAAAGCGACAAATGTGAGTAAATGCAAACAAACACTGATTGGGAATTAGCAGGATACAGATGGTGATTGAAGCCATAAATGTTTAAATATATAAGGATACTTCAAAGAGTTCATGGAAAAACAGAACTAAAAGATAATATAAATCTTTCCATGAACTTTTTGAAGTACTGTTGTATATATGACTGCCCAGAGAATTGAGAATAGCACAACAGAAGAGTCAGTTCTGATACACTTTATTATATTTTAGTTCAGTGAATAAGTGAATGAACTGATCATGCAACTGGACCTTTGGGTGGGAACCAGCAGCAGCCACACCACCTTTGTAAGAGATAAAGTTTTATGTAGTCAGTATAGATTCAGCCATACCTTTTTTTAAAGGAGATAGGATAAAATACATAATTCAAGTACTGGGGTTGAAAGTCCCAGAAATCAGCTGACCAGTCCCTAAGAATCTGTACTCTTGTGTATCATTAATGAATTTGTAGCACGTGACGACATCTTCCCCAAAACAGTAACTTGATACCTTCTAATGTCAGGCTAATATCTATGCCATATGCAAAGACAAGAAAACCTCAAGAAGGAACCTCCACCAACACAACTCTCCCTTCCCATTCTGCTAATTAGGAACCCAGAATGCCACTACTAGCCTATACCCTGCTTGCTTACTCCCTGCCTGGAGGGATGCATTTCAAAGTTATGCTCTGCTTAAAAATCAACTGAAAAATAAGGTGGCAGATCCCAATAACGCTACGATAACAGAAACTCTGGGAAAAAAAAAGTTCCTCATGCAAAAGTGGGCACAAATCTACTGCTTCTACCAGTAAAACTGTGGAACTAGACTGGCACCCTTTCCTACTCTTCCTGTGGATGTGATGGGAGGGAGGGGGGCAGGGGAGGGAGACATATAAAGGCAATCATTTAAGTGATTTTATAAGAGTTCTTGTTACATTGTCTCCTATAAATTTATATGCCTCCCTGCCTGGCACTCCAAAATAAACACCTGTCCCTCCCTTCCTATCATATATATTTCATAACAAGAATATTATGGGTATCTCACTGAAGGTATGTACAAAAAAGACATTCCAAAAACCAGAATAACTTGTGCTCCAAAGTGTTGATATTACTACTTTTCTTGGGACACAGCGTGGCCAGCATTCTAGGTACCTCTGAGAAAAAAGCAGGGGGGCAGAAAACTGCTAAGCAAGTTTGAGAAAATCCACATGGTGGCTTGGGGCAGGGAGCAGACAGTGAGAGTTTAACCACCATTCTAAACATTTGGAAAAATATCCCATGAAGCAACTAGAGTCACTTAAGAATTAAGGGTAGTGGGGTGACTGGTTTCATGGTTTCTAGTAGCTTTTTTATCCCCCCTCTCTAACAGAACAGGGCTTTTCAAAGGATATCTCTGCAGAACTAAGATAATAAAGGTAAAAACCATGAACACATGCACTAGTTGAAAATACTGTATTTCCTTGTCAGAAGGCTCCTCAAATTGGTCCTAGCCATGGTTTGAAAAAAACTCTCCTTTCTTTTGGCTGTGAGAACAAGGATGGAACTTTGATTTATATTTATTTTTATTTACAAGGAAATAATTTACCATTATTTAATATTCAGATTGACACTGGCTCTCTCTCCCCCAGTGCATGTGTCCAGAGGTCACTGGCAAACACTGACATATTTCCTGTTCCTTGTACCTAATCTATTAAAGTCATGTCAGGATTATGAAGAAAACACTATAAAAATATTCAGAATTGTTTCCCTTTTTATGCCTTGTCTTGTTTCACCTATTTAAACATTCTCATATTTGCACACTTAAACTTTAAAACTAACACTTTATAATAAGTTTTAAAATCATCCCACTGAAGAGTTTTGGTGTTTTTAATGAGATTTTTAAAATGGAAAAAAAAGTTCTTTTATATTTATTCATATATTTACCATTTCTGGCATTCTTCATTGCCTTCCAACTGCCTTCTGCCAAAAATAACTCATTTTAACGTTTTTCTGTAATACAGCTCTACTGGTAATGAGTTCTCTCAGACTTTGAAAGTATTCATTTTGAATCCATTTTCTAAAGGTATTTTTGCTAGGTACAGAACCCTGGATTGACATTTATTTCATTTCAGGCTTTAAGCTTTTCTCTTTATAACAGGTTTTCATCAAATTTATTACGATGTGCCATAGTTTCCTTTCTGTTTCTTCTGCCTGTAGCTCATTAAGCTTCTTGGATCATTAGGCTTATTGGTTTTTTTTTTTTTTACCAAATCTGAAAATGTTTCAGCTATCATTCCTTCAAATATCTTTTTCTGTCCCCACTCTCTTCACCATCTTTGTGAGGTACTCCAGTTACACATAAGTAAGACTACTTGATATTGTCACTCACGTAATTTTCTGTTCACTTTTTTCTATACATTTTAGTTTCTATTGCTATGTCCTCAAGTTTACCAAAATTTTCTTCTGTAGTCTCCAATCTGCTAGACATTTCATTCAGTGTTTTTTATTTCAGATATTATACTCTTCATCTCTAAAAGTTTAATTAGAATCTTTCTTATATTTTCCATTTCTCGTATCATCATATTCATATTTTCTTCTACCTATTTGAGAAATATTTATAATAGCTGTTTCAATGTACTTGCCTATTATTTCAACTATTTCTGTCATTTCTGGCTCTGTTTCTACTGACTGAGTTTTCTCTTGGTTACAGGTTGCTATTTTCCTGCTTCATGTATCCTAGCAATGTTTGATCAGATAATGAACACTGAATTTTACACTCTTGAGTACAAGATTTTGTTATATGTGTTTAAATTGTATTGAATTTTATTCTGGAATTAGTTAGCTCTGTTTCCCAGGCAAATGAAGGGAAGCCTTTACTCTAAGTTGATACATACTCTTTTATGGTCTCTAATGTCCTATATATTATGAGATCTTAATACTCTGGGTCATGGGAACATGAACTATTTGTGAATTACAGAAGATGCTTCGCCTGTTGCTTTCCAGCAGTTATTTCTCCAGCTATGGAAGTTTCCTTCTACATGTGATCTGTACTCAATCAAAGCCTCATGGTAAGCTCTATACAGATCTCAGTACTTGCTCTGTATAGTTCCCTTCACTCTGGCACTGCCCCCTCATCCCCGTAGCTGCCTTGATCTCCCTAACTCCTATCTCTTTGTCCTCAACCCTGCAGGAACAATAGGCTTTCTCCTTTATGCTGCCTGTAAACTGCTTCTGGGCAATAAGCTGGGGTAATTATAGGGATCACCTCATTGATCTCCCTGTCTCAGTAATCCAGTCCAATGCTGCCTGATGTACAATATCTGGAAACCACTGGTTCATATGTTTTGTCCAGTTTTGTAGTTGTTTTACTCAGGAGTGTAAATTTGGTTCCTATTACTCCACCATGGCCAGAAATTTGAACAGATAATTGTAATAAAAATGCATCACCTTTCATTTTGTTTATAAGATCAACTGACAGATTTCAGGGAACATGGGAAGTTACGATCTGAATTTTAACACAACTGCTGCCTACTTGATGGAGAAGACTATAAAAAAAATCATGATGTAGATAATGAAGCCAACAACATACTTCTTACATTTAGTTCTACATTCCTCGACAGGATGAGTTTTTCAGGTAGGACAGATATTATAACCAAGTACTAAAACTGATCCAAGACTCCTACTTAACGATAACTAGATCACAAAGAACCGATCTGAGAGTAAAAAATAGTTTAATTAAATATGAATTATTTTTGCATCATAAATAAAAAATTCTTAAATGTAAAAAAGGGAATTCAAAAAAAAACTTCAATGCTGAGCACAGTCCACAACAAAAAGATGAAGCTATGAAGGTCCATGACATATTCAGCGAACAGTGAGTGTTTGCTGCATTTAATGAATGAGTCAGTTGGAAGATGATACCAGAAATGTAATTTGGGGGTTACAGGACAGCCTCAAACTCGGACTTTGATTTTGATCTGAAAAATGAAAGTCTTTTCAACATATGGTGCTGGATCAACTAGATATCCACATGTAAAAAAAAAAAAAAGAATCTGGACAAAGACCTTAACAGCCTTCACAAAAATTAATTCAAAATGCATCATAGACACAAATGTAAAACCCAAAACCCTAAAACTCCTAGAAGATGAAAGGAAAAAATCTAGATGGCCTTGGATATGACCATGACTTTTTAGATACACCACCAAAGGCATGATCCATGAAAGAAATAATTGATAAACTGGACTTCAATAAAATTAAAAATTTCTGCTCCTCAAAGAAGACAAGCCACAGACTGGGAGAAAATATAAACAAAAGACAGTATCTGATAAAGGACTGTTACCCGAAATAAAACTCAACAAGAAGAAAACAACCTGATTAAAAAATGGACAAATGACAAGTGATTACACTTGTTCAATATCATATTTCATTAAGGAATTACAAATTAAAACAACATTGAGATACCACTACACGCCTATTAGAATGGCCAAAATCCAAAACACTGACAACACCAAATGTTGATAAGGAAGTAAAACAACAGAAACTCTCATTCATTGTTGGTGAGAGTGCAAAATGATAAGGTCACTTTGGAAGACAGTTTGGCAGTGGCTTACAAAACTAAACATACTCTTATGAACATACTCTTAAACATATGATCCAGAAATCCCATTCCTTTGTATTCACCGAAATGAATTAAAGATAAGTCCACACAAAAACCTGCACACGCATTTACAGCAGCTTTATTCATAATTGCCAAAACTTGGAAGCAATCAGGATGTCCCCAGGTAAGTAACTGAATAAATAAACTGGTACATACACAAAACAGAGTAGTAGTCAGTACTAAAAACAAATGAGCAAGCAAGCCATAAAAAGACATGAAGAAATTTTAAATGCATATTAAGTGAAAGAAACCAATCTGAAAAGGCTACATACATACTGTATGATTCCAACTATATAACATTTTAGAAAAGGCAAAACTATGGAGACAGCAAAAAGATTAGCGGTTACCAAGGGTTGAGGGGAGGGACAGATTTTTAGGGCAGTGAAACTATTCTGTATACTATAACACTGGATACATACATACATTACACATTTGTCAAAACCCATAAAATGTACAAGGCCAAGAGTAAACCCTAATGTAAACTGTGGACTTTGGGTGATAATGATGTGTCAACAGAGGCTAATTATAACAAATATACCCACTCTAGTATAGGATGTTGATAGTGGGGGGGGCTGTACATGTGAGGAGCCAGGGTGTATATGGCAATTGTTTGTACTTTTGGCTCAATAGTTCTGTAAATCTAAAACTGCTCTAAAAAAATAGTCTATGTAAAAAGAATGCCCCTGGCAACAATGTGAACCAGACAAGGGGCTAAAGTGAGAAATCAGTTAGAGGATGTAGTACTTTAAGTAAAACACAAGGATGGGTTAAACTACAACACTGGCAGTAGAAACAAAAGCATTCTAAAACTATAACCTAATATATTAGAGACAACCATTGCAGATCTTTCTGTACAAAGAGAAGACATATTTTCTCCAAATAAATAATGAGTACTCTTTTTCACAAAATACATGTGGCACCTTGAAATAACTTTCCAAGTATACATGACAAATACATGCAGTAGGATTAAATAATACATAATTATTTCCATGAGTAGGAACTCACTCTTATACTAAGGAATTTTTTTTTAATTTAACTAAAACACTGTAAAAATAATACATGTATAGTTTTTCAAAGCTCAATTTTCTTATATATTATTTGAAATAACTGTGATTAAAAACTACATCCTACTAAAGTAGTGCCTTAATTTTTTAATGAATGTATGTTATCAGTTTGAGTGAAAGCTTAATTTCCTATCAATCTTGATAAACTAGTCCTTCCCAGAAAACACCAAGCGCTGCAAAATAATGAACACCTATTAAAAAATCACTGTAAATGACTCAGTATGAAGATACATTTTTCTTTCAAGTGACAATGAAAAAAAGAACTATTTTTGGGGAGGGAAGTAGAAAATCAGCCTCACCTTTTTCTTCAGGCTTTAAAGGAAAATACTTCTTTTCTGCTGCTATCAGCTCAGGCTTCGGAGCTGGGGAGAAAACAAAGTTAATAATTTTGTTAAAAAAAATTAGTTTTAGAGCCGAGAGACAATTACACTCCTAAAAAGTAAAGATCAGTTTAAAGACAACATCAGATAAAAACATGGTTTAAGAGAAAGAACAATGTACCAGAATCATTAGGCTCCATTTCTAACTCTGAACCTGCCGCTATTACCCTAAGTCATAACTCTGTGGTCTCAGCTGCTGCTTTGTCAAATTTAGGTGTTAGAGTTCATATCTTCTACCACACCGCAGTCCAGCAGAAGTTTCTTTCTATGATGATGAAAATATCCTATTTTTGTGTTTTACGATACGTGACTGAGCACTTGAAACATGACTCCTGTGACTAAGAAACTTAATTCTGTATTTTATATTTAATTTTAAAAGCCCTATGTGGCTAGTGGCTACCTTACTGAAGAGTACAGCTTCATAGTAAGCCTCCAACACCAGCTTCTATAAAAATTACTTTTATTTTATGCTTTCCTTCCTCTGGGATTAGGTCAGCAAATATAAAATGGAAATCAAGAAAGAGGGAAGGACTTACATTACTCTAAAAAATATCAAATCTTTCAAGAAATAAAATACTATACATGTAAAAATCAGATATTTGGGGGCAGAAGTCATGGAAATAGAGAGCCAGATCATAAAACTTCAGCTGTGAAAAACACTTCTAGGTGTATCATAATTTACTCAACTGTTTTAAAAAAAAAAAAAACCTCATGCACTTTTTATTTAACCCTTATAGCATGCTCTCTGAAAGAAGAGTACATAAATAACTAGTATCTGTTTAAGACATTAACAAATGGATTTCATTTGAAAAGGTAGAATAACTAACTAAATAGGTCAATATATTAAATTTTCTAAACCAAGTTTAAACTTGATCAATTTCATTAACTCAAACTTACATATAACTAATGTATTCAAATTATTTTCAAGATTACCCTTTTATACCACTGGTACTTATTAAAAAAATGACAGACACTAACGTATGTGAACACTGAATTTTTATATATTCCTAAAAATTTTTATATACTACATCATACTTGTTTTCGCTAATAAATGTTAATGGTTTAAATTAAACCCAATTTTAAATTAAACCCTATTTTATCATTTAAAAATTTTAAAATATGAAAAATAGCTAAATAATGTGTTTCTTACATACCTGGACCCTTAGCAGGAGGTGGTGGCTTCTTTGGTTTCTGTTACAATAACAATGGTGAAAAGAGTTGACTGGTTATATATTAAATATTTATAGTTAAAATAAATTCTGATCATTAATAATCTAAATTATATGAACATCTCTCCTCATCCCATCCTTGCCAAAAATTATAAAATGCTAAGATACTAAGAACTCCAAGAAAGGTCACTGACAAAAATTCATTCCATTAGAACAAATAGCCTCTATCACTGGATTATGAACATCTCTCCTCATCCCATCCTTGCCAAAAATTATAAAATGCTAAGATACTAAGAGCTCCAAGAAAGGTCACTGACAAAAATTCATTCCATTAGAACAAATAGCCTCTATCACTGGATTGGATGAACCTAAAAAATCTTAATAAGCAAAAATGTTCTATTTTGCCTCCCATAGTTTAAGATTCCTAAGCACCATTTTATTCCTTTTTCACAGCTGGGAGGACAGCGGGGAGACTGACAAAACAAGGAAGAAAGTGCATTGTTTTTCGAAAAAAAAGAGTATCAATAAATACACCTAGCCTTTTACTTTTATTTCTTCAAAACTCTCAAAGGCCTATTTTTCCTCAATTTATTAGCATTTTTTAGACTTAATTTAATGCCTTAAACAATGGAGATAAATTTCTAGAAGTATGTGAAATCTGGTTTTGCCAAATTAAGAATAACTGATAAGCAATATAGTATGAATACATAATTAAAACAGAAAAAATATTTATTAAGTATAATAAAATAAAGCATACGAAGGCTGAAACAATAATGAATACAACCTAGCAAAGAAAAGGCCTCAGACAACCTAAGCCTCCATAGAGTAATTGCCAATAATATACTTAACTAAGTGAAAGACGCAAAGGTTAGGGAGTTGTGCACTGGTTTAAGCCAAATGTTGTAGTCTGTCTTGATGTGTACTTCTGCTAACTCTTTCCCTCTATTTTAAAACTCAATTAGATTACCCCTACATGGGGGAAAAAAGGGATCAAGTTGTAGAAAGGCAAAAGAAGACTGATGAATGACTCAGCCTCACTTTATTCTCTCTGAGAAGTTATGTATGATATTAAATCCTGTAAGGGGACAAAGACCCTGTTTCTTGCCTTCCCAACACTACACTGACAGCATTATAGTAATGTCAACGGTTCCTTAAAATAAACTAAAGCTTTTCAACAACAGTAAATAAAAATACAATTTCTTCCAGGAAAGTACTAATTTATCCAACTAGTATAGCCAGCCTTTTTTTTTTTTTTTTTTTTTTTTTTAAATCATAAAGAAGTCTAAGGTTACTTTTAAGTATAGTCAGAAAGGGGAAAAGAGCAGGAATAAATCACAGAAGTGAAATACTGTTTTGTTTTACTATATTCAAATAACTTCTATCTGGATACATAAATCTGAAACTCCATTATAAAAATTATTCAATAACAGTGCAAAAAACCTGTTTTTGAAAAAATATTAGCAGAATGTTCTTTCAAATATTATCACCATTGAAAAACAAAAGCTTACTGGAAAGTCTTTATCCAGTTCATTTATCTGAACAGCAAAATTGTCTGGAAATACTCCTTCTTTACCATTAAGTTCACCTTTCCACCAGCCAGGTTCTCCAGTCTCCTAAAAAGCAAAACAAAGAATAATTAAGATAATAGGAGTTATCTTTAAATGATGAAAAAGTTTACAACAAAATAGGAATATACTGAATTCATTTTTACAAAACAAAAAAACAAAACAAAAAACCTAAACAGATCATAAGGTCCTCCTAAAAGAAAACAGTCCCCACACATTACTTTTAACAGTAGTTATAAAACTAGGTTTAGGGCCGACACCGTGGCTCACTCGGGAGAGTGCAGCGCTGGGAGTGCAGCGGCGCTGGGAGTGCCGAGGCTGCGGGTTCAGATCCTATATAGGGATGGCCGGTGCGCTCACTGGCTGAGCATGGTGCGGGCGACACCACGCCAAGGGTTGCGATCCCCTTACCAGTTAAAAAAAAAAAAAAAAAAAAAAACTAGGTTTAATTTTTTTAAATAAGTCCATTTTAAAATTCTATCTAAGTGTTCTCAGGAGGAGAGTAGAAAGGTAAAAAGGAAGTGAGGGTAGATGGTGAAGGGGGAAGGAGGGAGAGAGAAAGAGAGGAAAGGAGGGAGGGAGAACACATGTGAATTTCCATACTGTATTCTTCTTAACATTTTTCTTAACAATTTTTATACTAAAAATTAATCACATTATTCAACTGCTTTAGAAATTAACAATATCTTCTCAGTTCTTTCCCAGTGCCCACCCTTGTATGAAAATTTAGCCATCATCAAGTATGAATATTAAAAATTACATAGTCATACATTTCTGCAATTCATTCTAAATGAGTCGGTTTTAGCTGCTCTTGTCACAATAACAAGAAAATGGGTAACTATGTGAGATAATGGATATGTTAATTTGCTTCACTACATTAACCTTTTTACTATCCATATGTATCCTGTAACATCATACTATATACCATTTTTTCTTTTTTTCATATTGTATACTTTAAATATACACAAAATTTATCTTTTAAAAATTACTTACATTAAGCCATCTGATGACAAAGTCAATTAAAAACAATGGGAGACATTTCAAAATTTATTCTACAGGGTTACAGCAAAGACAAAGCATTTATAATTTTCCTATATAGGTTGAGTATCTCTTATCCAAAATGCTTGGGACTAGAAGTGTTTCGAATTTCTGACTTTTTTGGATTTTGGAACATCTGCATATACGTAATGAGCTATCTTGGGGATGGGATCCAAGTCTAAACACAAAATTCATTTATGTTTCATATACACCTTATACACATAGCCTGAAGGTAACTTCAAACAATATTTTTAGGATGAAACAAAGTTAGTATATACTAAACCAACACAAAACAAAGTGCCACTATCTCAGCCATCCATGTTGACAATTCGTGGTTGTTTGGCACCACCATCATTACTGACTCTGAATTTATACACTACTGATAAGCAATCATTTTCTTACATTCATTCACACATAAGTACGTAACAGTAAGAAATATGACATACCATTTATACAGTAAAAAAATAATGCATCTGTGTTACGGAATTTTCTACTTATTGTGTCATGTCGGCACACAGTATTAGATTTTGGAGCATTTTGGATTTCAGATTTTGGGACTAGAGATTTTTGACCTGTCTTATAAAGTTCTTAAAGGATTTTGCCCATGTCCAAATATTACTGGGTTTTCTCTTTATTTTGCCTTAGAATTCATTCCAAGTTTTAAATCACTTCATTCCTTTAAAGTAGCTACATCATTTTCCACAATCTAAAGAGTTTCATAACTATTTACATACTGATAGACATTAGGTTGTTTCCCTATTAATTAAAAAAAAAGGATGGTTAAAAATAATTCCCAGTATATCAATTATTACAAATATAAACAATAAAAGTTAGCTCAAAAAATAAGTTTCTGAGCACTCATTATGGGTCAGCTTCTCAGGGCCCAGAAACAAAAAGTCCCAGCTCTTTTTGACCCTACATTCTGGGGGGAATATAAAACTTGTGAAAAATGCTTCTATAAATAAATTAAATAACTTACTGAAAAACTGAGAAATACTTTACCTTACTTATCAAATGGATTATCTCCCCCTCTTTAAAAGTAAGTTCATCTTCATTAGTACCTTCATAGGCAAATAATGTTCTACAGTATTCCTTAGCTGAAATAAAGAATGTAAATAATATGGCTTATACAAATTGATTCACTTAACAAATACTTATTAAGCATGTATTTTGTGTAAAACACACTAGAAGTTATTAAAGATGAACTTAATAATTCATCTTTAAATTGTAAAATTTTAAACTTACAGCCAATACTGTATATTAAGTAACAATTTCATTAATCACATTCAAATATTTACTAAGTACCTGCTATGTTCCAGGCACAATTCTAACTGCAGGGGGCTATATCGATGAACAATGCATACCAAAATCCCTAATCTCATGGTGCTTCCATCTAGTAGAAATTAATATTCTGATCAAGTAGTATAGTGTAACAAATGCCTTTAACAAGTCTCATAACATATTTGTGTATGTTTCTACTATTCTTAATACAACAATTTTATTCAGAAACTTACCTTTAATTTTACCTTCAATGTCTGTTTTTGTTATCTCTGCACTCTGAGTTTTGGTTCCAAGTGACTGTACAATTAAGGGCTAGAATAGACAAGGATGGCATCAACTATTTTAAGTTAGAATAAAGATAATACTGTTAAAATTTCCATTTATAGTTATCCAACTTTCCCTACAAGTACTTACAGCCAGGTTAGTAATGTGACTGAAAACTCAGCAATGAAAAAGATAAAGATCTCAAAAGTTCCTTAAATGATAGCTTTGAACTACTAATTTTTAAAACTCCTTATCTTAAGGATAATAAACATACTATGATGCCGATAATACATTAATTTTAGAATCTCTAAAATAAATAGAAACAACAGCATTTGAGAACTTTGTGACTTAATTTTAGAATCTCTAAAATAAATAGAAACAACAGCATTTGAGAACTTACTACATACCAATCCCTGAGGTAAGCACTTTACATACATTATAACTTAATCCTCATAACTATCTGTACAAAGTAGTCATTATTATTCACCCCTTTTATAAATTAGCAAGTAGTTAAGTAACCTGCCCACAATAACGTAATTTAGTATTGGAGCCCAGATGTGAACCTAAAAAGTCTGACTCTACAAAGTGGGCTCTTAAACAACACTAAATTTAACCTTAAAATGAAATGGGGGGGTGGGGGGGGGGGCTGAGCCCATGACGCATTCGGGAGAGTGTGGCACTGGAAGTGCAGCAGCGCTCACGCCGCGGGTTCGGATCCTATATAGGGATGACCCGTTCGCTCACTGATAGGGATGACCCGTTCGCTCACTGGCTGAGCGCGGTGCGGCCGGTCTCAAAAAGGACAAAAAAAAAAAATTAGATAGGGGGAAAAAAACTCTTTATACTTGATTGCTATCTGAATGGCAACATTCAGGTAATGTTACAAGTGTTACAACCCTTATAATTATAGTCTACTAGACATTTTTCCACTGCAATTGTCTACAGTAAGTCCTTCACCATCTTATACTAGTATTTCCTTGAGTTCTCTTCCCAGAAAAAAGCAGTAAATTTGACCTTAGATTTCATTCATTAAAAATCTGAACACTGCTAATTTACCTAACACTGTGTTTTCTGTTTATCTTCTAAGATACTCATTTTAATTTCTCCCAGTTCTAATCACATCTTCCAATCTGTTGTCACCTACAAACATAGCAAATGTGCTCCCTACCTCATCAAGTTCTAGATCAGTGATCAAAGCAAACCTCACAAGGCCATCATGAAGGGTAACCCTGAGACTACTTCCCCTAATAAGTCTGAGTAGTGGATATTAATGGTAATAGAAAGATTACTAATGTAATCATTAATCAAATAAAGTTACACAATATAATCATAAACTTTAGAATTGGAAGGGGCACCAGATCATCTAATGTCTCTCATAATGCAAGAACTGCTTTTCCAACATTTCTAGCTATTATATGGCTAAACAGCACCATTTTAAAAACCATAAGAATTCCAATATTTACCTTTAAAATCAAAAATCAATTACACCTCATAATCTTAATGCCAGCTAGTATCAGAGCTAGGAGAGTGTAGGGTAGAAAAGTAGAATTTTGCTTTCCTGAACTCACTATTAATGAGAAAATACCTAGCAAGCTAGGAAAGAAAAAAATAACAAACTACCTTTGGAGAAAGCCTCAAAATATAATTCACTAACCAAAAGACAGTCTTGTAAATGAACTGTAGCTAAACTAAGCAAATAAATACTGAAATATTTTACACTCTTAAGAGTTAGAGAAAGAGATACAAATGAGAACTATAGGGGAAACACCACCCTGAACACCAAGGAAAAAGCCTCCTATCTGAAGTAAACAATCAGTCTTAATCTCCAAGGGACTGACACCAGAACAGTTTTGAAATAAATGTTCTATAGATTGTAGCTATTTTTCCACCAAAATAAAAACTAAAGGGGTTATTTTAAAGCCTCTTATTAGATCTTAAAATTTATGGCTCATTCACTTTGTTTCATTTCACAATACCAGTAAAATGCTAATGAAAAATAAAATCATCCATATATTCAGAGAGAGGTTAGAAAATTTAACCATTTTTGACAATCCAGAGGAAAGTTAAGTAGTGACTAATTAGCTTAATATCTCACTGTGAATTCATTTTAAAATGGCCTATTTTAGTTCTACTTCAAGTTAAAAAGTTAAAAGAAAAATTATAAAATTTTAACTTAAAAAGGCAAAAAAAGAAATCTTCCTTTTATTTTTATTAAACTGTGATAATTAAAAAACCTAAAGCTCCTACTAAAAAAAAGTTTGTGTTAAATTCAGCAAGAAACAAGCATTCTAATTTTATGAAATTCAAACATAAACAATCACCGTAAATTTAGAAAGTTTTTCACAGACTTCTCTTTCATAACCACATTATTAGTGATTTCAAAAACTGAAATGTAACGAAGTTGCAAACTGACTTTTACATTTTAAAAAATGCTTAATGAGAGAATCAGTGAAGTTAATCTAAGTCAAATTCTTCATTATTACCTTTTCTGTTTTTTTCTCTTCTGTTTCACTACTGGGTGTTCTTGTCCTAAGTTTCACAGAGCCTTCTTTAAAAATATCTCCAAATCCAATTCCTCGAATTTTCTTTGACTGTGTTATCAATCCAGATGTAGTTTCACTTCCATTCCCCGGAGAAGGTAAAGGTGAGGTAGGCCCAGTCAAAACAGATTCTGAAAGAATAATTTGTTTTTGAAGAATGACACCTAGAACCATGAAAATCTTGACATCCCCTTCCATATACACTCTATAGCTCCTACTAAAAAATGGTAGAATAAAAACAACAAATTAAATGACTGGCTACTAAAACATCCAAAAGAGTAAGATGTACTTTTTACTAATTTTTTTGTTGTTACACGTAGTACAGTAGCAAGTTTAATTTAATTGGTAAAATTTAATTAGTAAAATAATAATTAAGAAGTCCAGGAAATCATATCATACAAGGTCTTTAACAAGAGCATGTCAAATTTACAGCTTTTGGTCAAAGATGACATAAAATAAAACTGAAACATTTCTAAAGTTACCTAATTCAATCTGATCTAAGTTAGGGTGAATTTCTGAATACTAAAAACTGGGAATATTAAAAAATGTTTAAATTTTTTGAACTTGTTAAAAGAAGTGAACAGAACTGAGACTACCGGCGATAGGAAAGGGAAAGAGGGAGATGGGAAAGGTAGGAATTGGTAAAGGCCATGAAAATCAATTACACTGTATAATGATAAAAAAAAAAAAAAAAAAAAAAAAAAACCCAAAAAATTCAGAGATAAAAAAATATGTAACTCTGTACCCCATAAATATGTACAACCAATATGTTTCAACTAAAAAAATAAATTCCTTTTTTAAAAAAGTGCTTATTTTAAATAGTCAACAGTTTGAAGCCCTGTCCTTTTAACTCAGGGATGGAGTAACTTAAGTCTAATTTTAAAGTAGTCAGTGGAAATTTAAATTACTAAGTTTATGGGGAAGAAGACACAACAATCACAACAATTCCTTGAACTTGTTAAGACAAGTAAACAGATAGGATGTTGATGGTGGGGAGGGGGGACAGGTAGGCAGGAAAGAGGAACTGGTAAAGGGACATGAAAATCAACTACATTGTATATTGATAAATTAAAATTAAAAAGTTTAAAGAATGTTTAATAGTACATGGGTAAAAAAATTTTACATTCTTGCTCAGTATACAAGAGTTTTTATTTACAGCCTCAATGAGTCTATGAACCACTCGATGGAAAATTGTGTGGCTATTTTTTCAGAACATTTTTCTGAGTAAAAGAGGCACAGCCTTTACCAGACTTTCAGAGACCTTTATAATCTAAGAAACAAAGTTCTAGGGTAAATCATCAAGAAAATTCCTGAAACATTTCAGATAGGGAGTAAAGGGTAGGGAAAAATATATGATTATCCGTTCACTGAAGTATAACAGTAAGAATAATAACAAGGGTAATAAAAATAGTAGGGTTAGCATTTATTTTGGGCTTATTCTGTGCTAGGCACTTTCCTAAGCACTGTACATGTATTTCATTTAATTGTCCTAATTACCCCATGTGCTTATTAACATTAAGCACTATTACCCCTCATTTTACAGATAAGTAAACCGGGGCAAGGAGACATTAATAAAGTGTCCAAGGATCTGCAGGTAGTCAAGTAACAAAGCCAAAATTTGAACTGAATTCTAGATGATCCCAAAACCACAGTCTTAAACACTTTAAAGCTTCAAACCACAAAAGCCTCCAATCAAATATGTGAAAGTATGTTAGAAGTGATTTACAGAAACAACCTTTATTAACTTAAGAAATGTAATGCTAAAAAGTATAGTGTTCTACTCTAACCACTTTCAATATTAGCCAAAGCCACATAGAAGACTGAATGGGAGAAGATACACATATTTTTCTGTAATACACTTACACTTTTTAAAACAACTTAATTGAGAGAATGTTTACACACAAAAAGATGAACCCATTTTTTTTTTGGACCGGTAAGGGGATTGCAACCCTCTGTGTGGTCTGCACCATGCTCAGCCAGTGAGCGCACCGGCCATCCCTATATAGGATCCAAACACACGGCCTTGATGCTAACAGCACCGTACTCACCCAAGTGAGCCACGGAGCCGGCCCAAAGATGAACCTATTTTAAATGGACATTTCAATACTGTTTGACAACTGTATGCATCATGTAACCACAATAACCAAGATACAGAACAATTCTATTACCCCCAAAAAAGACAACTGTGAATTAGACCCACCTAATTCTTCCTAACCCTAAGCATCAAGAAACCTCTGGTCTTCATTCTGTCACTATAGATATGGCCTTCATAGAGTTTCAAATAAATCTAACCACATATAAGCCTTTTATGTCTACTTCTTTTGCTATACAAAATATGAGATTCATATATTCTGTTGCATGCATCCATATTTCATCCCTTTTTGCTGATTAGTATTCCACTATGTATATATGTTACTATGAATTTACCATTAAGAATAGTAGCTCCAAGTTTTTCATAGATGAGCATTATCAAATTTAGAAAGTTCCCTTCTATTGCTGTTTCGGACAGTTGTTATCCTATGTGCTGATATGTAAATTCTCTTTGTGCATCTACTGAGATGACCATATATGGATTTTCCCCTTTAAACTGTTAATATGGTAGATTATATTTTTTTAAACCAACCTTGCATGTATGGAATAAACCACATTAGTCATGATGTATTAACCTTTACATATTTTGCCAGATTTGACATGCTATTACATTATGAATTTGTTTATGTTCATAAGAGATAATGCTCTATAATTCCCTTTTTTGTAATGAATTCATGAGGTTTTGATATGGAGGTCATACAGACCTAAGAAATAAGTGCTTATTGTTACTTTTGAACTTGCAGATTTTCTTGACTGTCCGTCTGTTTTTTATTTCATCATTTTGTGCTGTTATTTCCTTCTTTCTAATTACTTCAGGTTTATTTTGCCCTTCTTTTTCTAGTTTAAGATAAAAACTTAGATTGATTTGTCTTTCCTTGTTTCCCCAATATCAGCATTTAAAGCAATAAATCTCCCTATAAGATGCTGCTTTACCTACATTGCACAAATTTTGGTATGTTGTGTTTCCACTTTTATTTCGAAAATGTCTAATTTCCTTCAGGATTTCCTCTTAATCCATAGGTTACTTACAAGTGTTGCTTAATTTTGAAACATCTGAGAATTTCCCGAGTATTTTTTTTTTCTAAAATAATTCCATTGTGGTCACAAAACCTATTCTATGATTTCAATCATTTTACATTCTCTGAGACTTGTCTGATGCCCCAACATATGGTCTATCTGGTGAATATTCCATGTATGCTTCAAAAGAATGGGTATTCCAGTGTTGTTGGATGAACTATGTTGTAAATGTTAATTAGGTCTACTTAGTTATAAAGTTTTTCAAGTCTTCTAAATACTAATTTTGTTTTGTCCCCTAGTTCTATCAGTTGTTGAGAGAAGTGTGTTTACATCTTATGGATTTGTCTATTTCTTTCGATTCTGGCAGTTTTTGTCTCATGTATTTTAAAGTTCTGCTATTGAATTATATTTAGAATTGCTTTCTAATTTGTATGAATTATCTCCATTATTATGACATGTCCCTTTTTATTCCATGGTAATATTTCTTTTCCTGAAATATACTTTTAATATTAATATAACCATTCTAGATTTATTATGCTTTGCACAGAATATCTTTTACCATCCTTCTTTTAACCTGTCTGTGAGTTTCTGAGAGACAACATTATTATCCAGCCTAGCAATCTTGGCTTTTCAATTTGTGTTTTTAGAACATTTACATTTAATGTAATTACTGATGTAGTTATGTTTAAATCCATTATCTTGCTACTTGTTTCTATTTACCCACTTGATCTTTATTCCTTTTTTCTCTTTTCCTGTCTTTTCTTAAAGTATTTCTTAGCATTCCATTTTATCATGAAATTATTATATTCCTGCTATGGTTTAAATATTTGTGTCTCTCCCTCCAAAATTCATTATGTTGGAACCTAAGACCCATATGATAGTATTAAGAGGTAGAGCCTGTGGGAGATGATTATGTCATGAAGCATCTGCCCTCATGGGTGGATTAGTGCCCTTATGAAAGTACTTCGGGGAGTGTAATTGTCCCATTTGCCCTTCCATCCCTTCTGCCATGGGAGGATCCACAGTGATCATCCCCTCCAGGGGACAGAGAAACAAGGTGCCATCTTGGAAGCAGGGATCAGTTCCTTACCAGACACTGAAACTGCTGGTGCCTTGACACCTCTCAGCTTCCAGAACTGTGAAAAATAAATTTCTATTGCTTATGAAATATCCAGTCTCAAGTATTTTGTTATATAGCAGCATGAACTAAGACAACCTCTTACAAGTTGCTCTAGACTTAACAATATGCACCTTTAACTCACCAAAATCTGTATTGAAATAAGATTATATTACTTCACAAGTAAGGTAAAAGCCCTATAATGGTACATTTCCATTTCACCTCTTCTGTATTTGGAGCTATTGTTATCATTTTATTTCTACACATATTACAAGTCAGATAATATATTATTCTTCTTGCTTTAAATAGTCAATTATCTTTTAAAGAAATTTTGAAATGCAAAATAGTTCATACTTATCCACATTTTTGCCACTCTTCATTCCATTATGTAGATCCAAGTTTCTATGTGGTATCACCTTTCTTTTACCCAAAGAACTCTCTTTAATGTTTTTTGTAGTGAAGGTCTGTGTGCAGTGAATTCTCTCAGCTATTTCTGTTTGTCTAAAAACTTTTTAAATCTCACCTTTATTCTGAAGATTATCATAGGAAACAGAATTTTGGGTTGACCAATTTTCTTCTTTCAAAACAAACTTGTCATTCCATTGTCTTCTGCCTTAAACAGTTTCTAAGGACATCGTCTTGTGATTTACATAGTTTCTGAAATTAATCTGTGGGATTCTTATCTCCATTCTTCTTTACTTGATGTGTCTTTTCTCCTCTGGCTCCTTCTCAGATTTTCAATTTATTGCTTGTTTTCAAACTCTGTATGAATGTTTACACTTTTTGCATTTGTGGGTTTATAGCTTGCATCAAATTTGGATATTTTTAGCATTAATTCTTCAAACATTTTTTCTGTCCACCCTCTCTCTCCTCTCCTTCTGAGACTCCAGCTATACCTGTTAGACCATTTAAAATTATCCTAAGTGGCTGTTTATCCTAAGTGTGTTTTAGAAGTTTTCTGGAATCTTTTGTTCTTCATGCTGCATTTTGGATATATTCTAACTCCACATTTTCGAGTGCAATGATCTTTTCTTCTACATCATCTAGCCTACTGTTAAAATTTCACAGAAAGAAATCCATTTCAGATATTGTTTTTCATCTCTAGTATAGTTCCCTTCTGTTCTTTCATGTGGGACTACAGACCCCAAAGTAAACTGTGTACCACCTTAATTTCTGGTGACTAGGCTGCAGACTAGCAAATTTCTATCCACCACCCACGGGATATCCACTATACACAACCATTCCCCCAGGTTACTGTGTCCCACTAGCAATAAGCACTTTCTTCTTTTCCAGAGCCTAAATAATCACATGAAACATCAGCTGACTCCTTCCCTAAGAGACTGAACTCTTTCTACCTGTAAGACACTAGAATTCTGAAGAACAACCCATGAAGGGTTCTTAAATGTTTTGTGACATGCATCCTTCTAGTTGCCCAGTGAAGCCTAGAGGGATGAATGGCACAAAACGTTTAAGAATCCTTGCCAGGACTTTTCCAGTCTCCTCAAAATTCTGACCTCCCCACTTAGCACCTTATTCTTAATACCTCTCCTTTTTTATAGAAAACATAAAAATACAGATCTCTCTTTCAGCTTCCTGCCGCTAAGCCTACTAATTCTTTTTTTTTTTTTAAAGATGACCGGTAAGGGGATCTTAACCCTTGGCTTGGTGTTGTCAGCACCACGCTCACCCAGTGAGCAAACCAGCCATCCATATATGGGATCCAAACCTGTGGCCTTGGTATTATCAGCACCGCACTCTCCCGAGTGAGCCACAGGCTGGCCCTAGGCCTACTAATTCTGATGTATCCCCAATCAGTTGAGACTAATCATCATATTCATAATGTGAAATCCATTCACCTTCTGGGTAAATCCTATTCTGCTGATAAGCCCCATTTTTCTAAGTTTCCGTCTTCAGTTTCTCCCCTTCTACTTGTTCTTTGCTATTAGCATTTAAAGTTGATTGAGACTATTCCTCCTTAAGAAAAAGAACAAGCAATGTTTCTGTTAACCTATCTTTTAAACTTCTATCTGTATCAATGCAAAGAGGTTTCTGGAAATGATGGTTATTCATTATTGATGGCTTAATTTCTGAAACTGAGATTTATTTTTATTTTGTTCTGCTTTTTACTTTCTTCTTTGTGCTTTCCTTGCATTGCCTGCATTCTTTAAAATCAGCAGGTAGCATTTATACAAGTACAAAACATCAAGAACATAAAAGTGCAGGCCTCAAGCAGAAACCTTATCAATGATACAGAGTTTACCGATGCAGTATTTCACTCAATAAATAATTATTAGTGTCAAAAGCTGGTCAAACAAAGGCAATTTAATGTAAAAAAAAAAAAAAAAATCCCTGAATGTATGTTGTTCTTAACTGTTATACTGCCTTATCCTTAACTCTGTGCTATCTCTAACATTCCTTCTTCAATTTACCTTCTGTCCCAATCACCTCACTCTACTCCTCTTGTTCAGGTTCTTCATAATCTCTTTGTCCCTAAATACAGGATTACATTTCATATTTTCTCTTACTTAATCTCTCAAGAATCACATCACACTACTGTGTCTGGCCTCCCTAAAAATCTCTTCCCTTGACTACCACACACTCATAAGTTTCCTCCTGGCTCTCTCTATGTGCCTGCTTGGTCTTCATTTCAGTTACTCTTCCTCAGTCCATACCTTAAATGTTGCTAGACAGGATTCTGTCATAGGCTCTTTTTTTTTTTTTTTTTCCTACTCTGTACGTTCTCCCTAGGTCATCTCATATAATCCTAGTTTTTTATATCACCTAAAATACTGTCAAGCCCCAATTTTGGACATTCACTCAAATTTTTCTAAGGATACATACCCATATATACAACTGACTTGGATGTCCCCACATCCCTACAGGACTCACACTCAACATCTCCAGAAGTCAATTCATCCCCTTCTCTCTATTCCAAAACATATCCTTCTCTCTGTAAATGACATATCCATCTACTCAGCTTATTGAACCAAAAACCTGGAAGCTTTTCACTCTCTTTTTCAGTCATTTCCCATATCCCATCATCACTAGGTCCTGTTCTTTGTACAGTAGTTCTCCCTTATCCTCAGAGGATACATTCCAAGGCCCCCAGTGGATTCCTGAAACCGCGGATAGTACCAAACCCAAGCACTGCAATATCACGAAATTTTCAATCTGAAAACCAAGACAGCTACTAAATGGATGGGTAGTGTACACAGAGTATATATGTTGGACAAAGGGATGATTCATGTCCCAGGCAGGACAACATGAGATTATATCATGCTATTCAGAATGGCAAGCAATTTAAAATTTACTGTTTATCTCTGGAATTTTCCACTTAATATTTTCAGACCGCTGTTGACCATAGATAATTGAAATCATGGAGAGAGCAAAACTGCAGAGTAGGGGGAACTATTCTACCACCTATATAGCTACTATTCTACTCATGTTTATCCATCTCCATAGCATTCCTCTAATTTAGACTCATACTATTTCCACCTAAATTATCAAAACATTCACAACTGGTCTTGCTACCCCGGTCTCACTCTTCTCCAATCTACTCTCCATACTGCAACCAGGACGATCTACCTAATAAACAATCTAATAGTTTCACTCCCCTCTAAGGCTTCTCTGTGACTTGATTAATGTTTCTGTAATGCTTTCTTAAGCCTGACCCAGTAATTTCTCCAGCCTTAACACTTATCACGTACAACTATACACACTATAATCCCTTTGAATTGAATCTCTTTCAGGATCTTGAAAATGCTATGCTCTTTCTTCCCCATCCACCACAAACTTGCTCAGGAATTTCCTACCCATTCGGGGATCTCAATGTATTACTTCTTGGGTGCATTCCCACACACCCTGCCAAGTCTAGGTTAGCCCTCTTACATATATCTTTAACAAACTGATCTTTCCTGTCACAAATACAAGGGGTCTTCAAAAACTTCATGGAAAGATTCATATTATCTTTTAATTCCATTTTCCATGAACTTTTTGAAGTACCCTCATATTCCTCAAGCTGAATTACAATCACTTGTTTACCAGTCTTTTCTTGCCCAATAGAACAAAAGCTTCAAACAAGATAAGTAACCATGCTTTCTCTGCTCATCACTATATTCCCAGAACCTTGCACAATTTGCTCAACAACAAGCTCTCAATATGCTGAATGAATAAATATATAAATAGTATATTATATATAAACAGTAGTATTTATATTTAGAATTTCTCTTCACTGGCTTTGACTTTTAAATTTCAAATTTGGGAATGCAGTGACTCCCTGGGAAATGCCAGTGTACCCACCAAATACCACTGCTCATAACTCTCAAAGGGCTAAAACTTCATTAAAAAAAAAATGCTGTAGGCATGATTAAAAGAAAATTAGAAGACAGTAGGCAAACAAATAGACTACAATAGTGAAGCTACCTAACATCTACATCCCCATATGTTAAATAATAAAGTGTAAAAAAAAAGGAATCAGAAAAACAGAATCCCAATTTTGATTTTACCACTTAGTGATTAAATAATCTCAGGAGTTTCAATTTCTTCATCTTTAAAATAGGAGTGATACTAATGCCCTCAAAGGTTAAGAGGATTTCACTCAACAAAATGTTTGAAAAGTTTTCTGTATACCACAAAATATTACTCATTCATTCATTGAGCATCAATATGTCAGATGCTGTTCTAGAAAATTAGTACGCAACAGTGAACAAAAAATATATATTCTAATGAGTGGGTAGACAGACAATAAGCAAATAAATAAGGAATAGTAATAAATGCTTCACAGAAAGATTAAAGAAGATAAGTGAATTAAATAACACGGGATGGAGGCTTTTTGGTGCAGAGCTATCAGGAAAGCCCTCAATGATAAGGTGATTTCTGAGAAAATCCTCAATGAGACAGGAATCCATCAGGAAATCTCAAAGAAGAACATGCCAGACAAAGATACACAGCAAGTATAAACAAAGGCTGTGAGACAAGGAATATTCCTGGCATCTTTAAAAAACAGTAAGGAGACCACTGTGAATAAAAGGGAGAGTTAAGCAGGAGATAAGGTCACAGAGTAAGGGATTATGGCGATGTCACATCATGGAGGGATTTTTGCCATTTTAAAAGACTGTGGCTTTTACCTTAAGTAAAATGTGTAGCTACTGGAGGGTGATCACTACTGGCTACTTTGTTAAGAACATTCAGTAGGAAGGTAATGGCAAATAGGCTACTGGAATTACATAGCAAAAGATGATAATTTATACCAGGACAGCAGCAGTGAAGATGGTAAAAAGAAAACAGATTCTATACATTTTTTTAGTAGGTAACAAAATCTCTTGATGAATCAAGTATAGGACATGAGCTTAAATCCAAGGATTTTGGCCTAAGTAAAAGAAGGATGGAGTTGTCATTAACTCAAAGGGGGAAGACCGTATAGTGCAGATTTGGATGCAGGAAAAGGACCAGACGATCAGTTTTGACCATCTTAACAGAGATTTTGGAATAGCTTATTGTGGAGATAGGACTTATAAAAGGGTAGAAAATACCAGTCACTGGTTTTATAGAATAAGAGAAAAAACTGAAAGCGAATTCCTATTTAGCAAGTAAGTGGAATCCAAAGGCTGACAAAAAGACCTCTAAGTAAGAAGGGTTGAAAAGGAGACTTTTCATTACAAAAACTGAAACATAAAACTTCCCTAAAGAAGCAACGCTTTTCCTGAGACTGAATGCTAAAAACATTTTACATAGAAACCACTGAGTAACAGAACAGATTATGAATTTACCATATTCCTACAGAAAACATAATAGTGATTTTCTTGTAACTTTTATTTTACAGTTCTTCAATGAAAACTGAGGACATAAAAATAAATTACCTGTGAAGTCTCAGGTAATATTGTCCACCCATTATTTAGAGTCAAAATTATCTTCTTATCAATAATGGCTAGAGTTTAACCAGTCAAACCAAGAATACAATCCCAATTATTTCTGAGGAGGGACAGGAGGAAGAACAGAAACGAAAGAGGAGATGGAGGAGGGAGAGAAATAAAAGAACCCTACCAAATTTGAAGAAGTGTGAGATGAAACTATGTAAAATAATCAAATACGGTGGATATGACATTACAATACTGTGAGCAAAAAAAAAACCATTTTATAATGTACAGCCACCTCAATTTTTGGAACAGCTACTAGAAACATAATTATTTTACTGACTGAAAAGAGTGTCGAAAAACCAATTATAGACAGAAGCTGTTACACTTTGTTAGGACAGAAGAACAGTAAACATCAGTTCTTTAAATCATAATGCATAAGATCAAACTCTTAAATTAAAACTTAAAGAACTATGTACTTTTACAACTGAAATTCTAAGTAGTCACTCCTTATAAAACACTCACCACTCAAGTCCTGGTATTCACATCAATATGTAGAAACTTTCTGCCTAAAAACTAGTTATGAAAAAAAAAATAAGGAATCATAGTGTAGTTCAACCACTGACTTCCCATCCCATAATCACAAAGCTCTACATTTAGAATGCACTGTTATTGTAAAGGGTTAAGCAAAAGAAAAAAGTACATTTCTTACAAATATAATTCTGCAAAGTTACTAAAATTCAAATTCAAGTATTTATAATTATAAAAGTAATAAACTAAACCCAAATTTAAATTAGATCTCTGGTGGTCAGTCCCACAAAGACTTTAAACTTTGTAGATATTTTAAGGGCTTAGTTTACATGGCATCATAAAGGTCATTTCACCATAAGCTTTAATTTATACCAAATTTTAACATTAAAAATAAATATCAGAAGATCTAATAACTATGAACCATAACAAATAGCAACGTGCATCAGAAGTAACTAAGGAGACAGTTCACTAATAAATGTACCAATAAAATTTAAGCCAGACATTTTTAGTACATATGTTTGTTCTCTAATGGTTTTTAAGAATTATCATTCTTAAATATAAGTTCTGACTTCATAATTGATAGCAAGTATTCTCAAATAAGTGCAACATAAAATATAAGATGTATCTATTTGGTATAATTCTTTCTCTTATTTGTTCCTATCTTACTGATATTTCTACCTTTCAATGGAATCAGCACCTGCACTGAAGAAGATTTAATTCAATGTCCACCAACCTCACCCCATCCCAACTCCCAGTAATGAAAATTGCTCTGCTTAACACAACGTTATCATATCACTATTCAAATATGGTTAATGCTACATAAAATAAAAAGCATGGAAATTAAAGGAAAGAAAGGGCTGAAGGAGTAAGAATGGCTTAGTGTGAGTAGGAGAAATAGTAATATCTACTGTACTCAAAACCTGCCAGGCATTGTACCAAGTTTACTGCATATATAATCTAAAAAATAGAAGTATGATTTATATAAGGTAGCCAATTCTGTCTCCAAAAAAAGAGACACTAGAGAGAAGTTGACCAAAGAATAGACAAGCCTTAAAAGATTCAATTATTTCTTTGATTAATTCACATGGTTTAGAGTCTCAGAAAAGTTTAAAATCTTAAAAAGTTCACTACTAAGTTAAAGAGAAAAGATACAGTGGAAGAATACTTAAAAATGGAAGATAACTTAAAAATGCAAACTGGGGCTATGCAGAAGGCATCTCCAGACACTAAACAGCCATGAAGTTTCATCCCCTTTTCATTTGTTTTTAGCACTTATAGAGAGCTAATAAGTAAGAGTATACTTGAGCTCCTTTAAAAGTCTAATGAGCTTTGAACAAGGGATTTTTAAAAGGTGATCCAGGATAGTAAATACGGTAGATTGTATTACTGTTCACAAATATTTGGTGCAAAAAAATTATATGTCCCCACCTTGCTGCACTTAAGCATGGCCATGACTGCCGAATACATTATTGGTAGAAATGACAGGTGTCAATTTTGGACAGAAGCTTTAAATGCCTTGCTCCTTTTTTCCTGTCTCTGTAAGCATTAAAGTATATAGTAAAAAAGAGCCTCTATCAGCAGCCTACATCCCTAAGGGACTATGTCGTTCTATAGTAAGCCACTATTTCAGGTTGTTTTAAGTAGAGTATATCCTAACTAACATAGTATGCTACCTTTTGTTTAAGAAAGGACGAAAAATACAAATATGAGAATACTTCAAAAAGTTCATGGAAAAATACAATTAAAAGAGAATATGAATCCTTCCATGAACTTTTTGAAGTACCCTCATATATGTTTTTCTATATACCTGTATTAAAAAAAAAAACAAACACCACACACTGGGAGGATAACAAGGAAGTATATATGCTTTCGTATAGAGGGCAAAGGGAACAACCAGTTGGATGGAGACAAGTATTCTGATGTATGTCTTTTTATACACCTTGATTTTTGAACTATGAGAATGTATTATCTATTCAAAAGAAACTCAAGTATATAAAAAGGAACTAGGAGGCACATTAGTAATATGTAAAATTTATTCCTATGAATATTACAAGTACTTTGCAGAGAATGCAGAACATTCATCTATTTCTCTAAGGTGTTTATGAACCAAGAAAAATGAAGAAAACAGTACTCTAGCCCTTTATATGACAGCATGCCAGATTAGGAATACAATAACCACTCACAAATGCTAAATGATCAAACCCTTGATTTTGTTCTCACAGTGCAGTGCTGTATGCAAATAAGGTTAACAACTAGAGCAGAAATTCACCTACTCTATTTAGAAATCTCCATTAACATTTCCTTGTGCTCCAGGAAGTAAAACAATCAACTGATATAAAGACTAATTGCTCTATACATAAATTGTGAAGTTTTATTTACATTATTCCTCCCCAAAGTGGAGGCACTATCAAAAAACATGTGACATGAGAGAATATAAAAAATTCTGGAATAAAAAGGAAGTAGATTATTTATTCATTTCTTGGACCTCTACATAGTCTCTGCCCATGAACAGCTGACACCCTACTAAAAGGAAAACATACATAAATACGTATGATAGGTTTAGGTGTCATGATAAAATTCTGCATAAGATGGTCAAATGACCTTCAAAAGGGGTGCCAAGACCATTCAATGGGAAAAGGACAGTCTCTTCAACAAATGGCAATGTGAAAACTAAATATCTACATGCAAAAGAATAAAGTTGGACCCTTATCTTACACCATATATAAACATTAACTCAAAATGAATTAAAGACCCAAAACTATAAAACTCCTAGAAGAAAACAGAAAAAAGCTTCATGACATTGGATTTGGCAATGATTCCTGGGATATAACACTAAAAGTACAAGCAAACAAAAGCAAAGACAGACAAGTGGGACTACATCAAACTTACATACTTCTGTGCATCAAAGAACAGAACAGAATGGGAAAAAATATTTGTAAATCATATATGTGATAAGGGGCTTAATATCCAAAATACGAAAAGAACTCCCGCAACTCAACAACAAAAAAACAAACAACCCAATTCAAAACTGGCAAAGAATTTGAAAATACATTTCTCCAAAGATGATATATGAATGACCAACAAGCAAATGAAAAAAATGCTCATTACCACTAATCATCACAGAAATGCAAATCAAAGTTACAATGAAGTATATATTTCACACCCATCTGGACAAAAGAAGATAGAAAATAAGAAGTATTGGCAAGGATGTGAAGAAATTAGAATCTTTGTGCATTGTTACTAAGATTGTAAAATGGTACAACTATGATAAAAAAACAGTATGGTGGTTCCCCAAACTACCATGTAATCCAGCAATCCCACTTCTGGGTAAACATCTGAATGGAAAACAGGGTCTCAAAGATATATTTACACACCCATGTTCATCGCAGCATTATTCACAATTGCCAAGATATAAAAGCAACCTAAATGTCATTGACAGATGAATGGACAAACAATATGCGGTATGTACATGTTGTGTATATACATATTACTTAGCCTTAAAAAGAAAGGAAAACCTGTCAAATGCTACATGGATGCGCCTTGAGGACATTATGCTAAGTGAAACATGTCAGTCCAAAAAGACAAATTTTGTAAGACTCAACTTATATGAGGTATCTAAAGTAGTCAAATTCACATAAACAAAAAGTAGAGTGATGATTATAAGGGGCTAGGGAAGAGGAAAGCGAATTGCCTCTCAATGAGTAGAGATACAGTTCTGCAAAATAAAAAATTTCTAGATATGTTGCACAACGATGTGAATATACTTAACACTACTCAACAGTAACTTAAAAATTAAGATGATAAATTTCATATTATGTGTTATCACAATTAAAAATGGGGGGGGCAGTCTATATAGAGGGTGATAGGAGAAACAAAGGAAAGAACAATTAGAAGGAAAAAAGTTTAGAAGATAACAACCAAACTAAGATAGCTGCACTCAGAGTTGCAGACTATATTCCTAATGTTTCCTGAGACATTTCTGAGATGAAAATTTGTAAATTAAGCAAAACAAAGTGGCCAAAAAAGTATCATGTTTAGAAATATCTTCCTCCAACACTTCTTACACCTATCTAAGGTAGCTCAGATCTTTAACTCTATGATCTAAGTATACTTAGGTCATATTTGTCTTACCCCCTAGATATGGGGACCTTAAACCTCTAGAATGCAGAGGGGATTTTATCCCCTTACAAAACCAACACAGAACTTAGTACACAGAAGGATTAAGAACTATACACTTGATTAAAATGAGCATTACTTCTTCCTTAGCTCATGTTTTATTCTAAAAATTATAGCAGAGTTAAAACTATTCCATCAAACTTACACCTTCGCTTACTATTACTATGACTAACTCCTAAAATTCTTACCTGAAAACTTGGTATTATTTATAATTAACTGGCCATTTTTCCTGAAGATCTCATTCATTATTCCTCTCATTACTAGATCTATTATTTACTGTCTAGCTGTTAGAACAAATTAACAGTATTTTATGATTGTGAAAATAACACATTTTTTCCTATCATATTCTAAAATTCCAAAAGGTTTCTTCTACATCAATGTTTTAGAAATATAAATAAAGGGTTGGTTTTTCTATACACAATCTACTGATAACACAAAAATTACAATATTGCTTTTTAAGCATTCATCCTTTCAAGCCTAATATTAGACAACCTTTATACTAAAAAGCAAATGAACACTGGCAAAACAATTGTGGCTTGCAAAGTACAGATAACTAAAACTTGTAAGAAAGTCAAATTCCCTTAAAAGTAAACTCAAACATTTCATACATCTCTATGACTTATGGACTTAGAGATGAAATCATTGGAGACTAAAATGTACCCTGTGGTATCAAATTGGAAATAGAGGTATCAGAGAGATAGACTGATAAACGAATGATAAGTACAGAGATATGGGGAGGGGTGTGCATTGGTGCATGTGTGTAAGCATTTCCCAGATTAGTCCACTAAGGAGGCCTAAAAGCAGTATCAACCCTAGGAGCAACGTATACACCTCTAAACAGATCTTGATGTCTAAATACTATTACTCTCTAAAAGAAACCAAGGTTGTCTGGATAAGTAAATGACTCCAGGAATGGGGTAGGAAAAATTCAAGATGAGCCTGGAGCATCCTGTATCACAACAAATATGGAAGTACTCAAAAAATCATGGAGACATGTCAAAAGGACACAAAAATGCGAACTAATCCATGACGACAAAAAAAAAAGCAGATCTATGCCTGCCTGGGGCCAAGGGTAGAAAAAGAGATAGACTGCAAAGGAGTCTGAGGAATATTTTGGGGGTGATGGAAATATTCTGTATATTTATGATGGTACTGGTTTTCACAGATGTATATATCTGTCAAACTCATCAAATTGGACATTTAAAAGATACACAGTTTATTTTATGTAAATTATATCTCCAATAAATTTAATAAATTAAAGTTACAAAAGCTAGTTTGAAGGATCTCTAACTGACCAAATCTGACAGTTATTAAAATAAATATTATAGACTGACACCTACTGAATAAAACAGAACTCACTGACAGGTCCACAATGATAAACAAACAAATAAATTGGAGAAAAAGAAAAGCTCTTTAGAGTAACAAAGCAAGTAATAAACAGAACAAATGACAGAAAAATTACCATTTTATAACCAGCATAGTAATAACTTATTCAAGCAAAATTTATCCATGATGCTAAAGCTACTGAGTGAAAGTCTGATGAGGAATAGGATACTTACATAGATAGTCTCAAAGTATCTCCGCACAAGACACTTGAAGGGTACTTCAAAAAATTCACAGAAAGAATTTGCATAATCTTTCATTTCCACTTTTCCACGAACTTTTTGAAGTACCCTCATATCAACTATAAGAAAAACAAACTTACAGTGGCAGCACAGCTTTAACTAAATTTATTACATTTTAATCAAATTGAGCATCACCAGTAATAAAAGACAAACAACATGTGCCCCCAATATAATCCAATGGGACACCACTCTGCAGTCCTATTGATAACCTATGCATATCTACCCATATACTTTAAATCATCTCTAGATTACTTATATTTATTTTTAAGTAATATGAAGTGTGTATATATATATATACTTATACATATTACCTAATGCAATGTAAATGCTATAACAATAGCTGTTATACTGTATTGTTTAGGGACTAATGACAAGAAAAGAAGTCTGTACATGTTCAGAAGAGACAGTTTTTTTTTTCAAGTTGGTTTAACTCACAGATATGGAAGGGTTACTGTACGTGGACTATGAATTAAACAATACTATCAATAGTAAATGTGTTGATTTTGATAACTGAGCAGTATTATATAATGGACTATCCTTATTTGGGGGAAATACACACTTAAGAACTAAAGGTTAAAGAATAAAAAAAAATAAAGATATATAAATAGAAAGTGAATGACAAATTAACAAATGGGGCAAAATGTTAACAATTGGTGAATTTCAGTAAAGAATACATGGAAGGTCTCCGTTTTATTTTGTAATTTTTCTTCAAGTTAAAAAAAATGTTTCAAAGCAAATCACTGTACAGTACTCCTTCATTATCCACAGGGTGTACATTCCAAGACCCCCAGCAGATACCTGAAAAGGCAGCTAGTACTGAATGCTATATATACTGTTTTTTTCCTATACAGGCAAAAGTTTAATTTATGAATTAGGCACAGATTAAAAACAGATTAATAACAATAATTAATAATAGAAGAGAACACTTAAAAAAATATACTGTAATAAAAGCTATGTGAAGCGGTCCCTCTCTTCTCACTCAAAATATCTTATTGTACAGTCCTCACCTATTTTGGGACCATGGTTGACCATGGGTAACTAAAAGAGCAGGAAAGGGGGGTCCACTGTACTGGAGTTAGAAAGATGGACCCACAACGTGGGATCTCTCTTCTGTTCCACGGGTCTGAGTGTTTTTATGCCAGTGCCATGCTATTTTGCTTACTAAAGCTTTGTAGTATAATTTGATGTCAGGTAGTGTCATGCCTCCAGCTTTATTTTTTTTGCTCAGGATTGCTTTGGCTATTTGGGGTCTTTTGTTATTCCATATAAACATTAGGGCTGTTTTTTCTATTTCTGTGAAGAATGTCACCAGTATTTTGATGGGGACTCCATGGAATCTGTAGATCACTTTTGGTAGTATAGACATTTTCACAATGTTTATTCTTCCAATATGAGAGGATGGAATGTCTTTCCACCTTTTTGTGTCCTATTTCTTTTTTTTTTTTTTTTTTGAGTATTTTAAAATTAAATTAGTTATAGTTCATTAAACAATCATAAACTGTAATTCCAAATACAGGTATTAGTACTATTGATTTTTAAGACATTTCAAACACTTCAGTTAATAAAATATAAACAAGTAATTATATTATGTATTATTATGCTTATACTTAAATTATTCCTGAAACATCAACATAATGGGTTTATTCCATGTCTTCATTATTTTTGTACTTGTTTTTAATATCATTTTTGGGTTATAGTTATCCTTATTTTGATATCTTCCTAGGGTTTTCATAACATTGTTTGGATTCTTTCCCAGAATTGCAGTGATCTTACCAGACCAGCCAAGGTTATAAGATGTGGGTTATCAACTAATTGTCTACCAGACTTGACACCTTCTTAGGTGAGTCCAACCTGAGGTCCTTGGAGTTTCAGTAAAACTTTTCAAAATGTTTTGTTTTTAATTTTTTGGTGGCTGGGTGGCACAGGGATCCAAACCCTTGACCTTGGCGTTATAACACCATGCTCTAACCAATTGAGCTAACTGACCAGCCCCCAAGATAATTTTTAACATGTTTTAGTTTTTGCAACTTAGTATCTTTCTTCAAAATGACTTACTCTTTGTTTGTTTTTTGGCAGCTAGCAGCTAATAAACTAACCTTTTATTATTATTATTATTTTATTTATTGAATCAAAATTGATTATACATATTTTGGGGGTTCAACATTGAGACATGTTGATCAAATCAATGTTACTAGCATATATATTGTTACATATCATAATTATCCTTTATTCTCTTGTCCAATCTCTCCCCATCCAACTCTGCCTCCCTCCCCCAATTACCCTAGATTTCTTCTCTTTCTGAAAGAATAATGTCTTTCCACCTTTTTGTGTCCTCTTTAATTTCTTTCAGCAGTGACTTATAGTCCTCACTGTAGAGATCTTTCACCTCCTTGGATTGACTATTTTTATTATTATTATTATTATAAATGGGCTTGCTTGCTCGATTTCTTTTTCTACTAGTTCATTGCTGGAGTATAAAAACACTACTGATTTTTGTGAGTTGATTTTGTATCCTGCGACCTTAGTGAAATTGTTTATCAACTCTAACAGTTTTTTGGTCGAGTATAGAATATACCTAGGATCATGCTGTCTGCAAACTAGGACAGTTTGACTTTGTCCTTTCCAATATGAATGCCCTTTATTTCTTTCTCTTCCTGATTGCTCTGGCTAGTACTTCAATACTCTGTTAAATAGGAATGGTGAGAATGGGCATCCTTGTCTTGTGCCCATTCTTAAGGGAAAACCTTTCAGCTTTTCCCATTCAGGATGATATTAGCAGTGGGTATGTCATATACGGCTTTCACTGTGTTGAGATACTTTCCTTCTATACCTAATTTGCTGAGAGTCTTTATCATGAAGGGATGTTGAATTTTGTCAAATGCTTTTTCTGCATCTACTGAGATAATCATACGGTTTTGGTCCTTAATCTTGTTGACATGGTGTATTACATTTATTGACTTGCCTACGTTGAAACATCCTTGCATCCCTAGGATGAATCCCAATTGATCGTGGTGCATAATTTTTTTTGATGTGTTGCTGTATTCTATTTGCTAATATTTTATTGAGAATTTTTGTGTCTTATGTTCATCAAAGATGTTGGTCTATAGTTTTCTTTTTTTTTGTTGTATCTTTGCCTGCTTTTGGCATCAGGGTGATGCTGGCCTCATAGAATGAGTCTGTGAGAGAATGGCCTTGTTTCAATTTTCTGGAATAATCTGAAGAGAATTGGTATTAATTCCTCTTTAAAGGTTTGGCAGAATTCAGGAGTAAAACCATCCGGTCCTGGGCTTTTCTTTGTTAGGAGAATGCTGATTACTGCTTCAATCTTGTTACTTGTTAATGGTCTATTCAGGTTTTCTATTTCTTCTTGATTCAGTGCTGGTAATTTGTTAGTGTCCAGAAATTTATCCATTTCCTCCAGGTTTTCAAATTTGTTGGCATATAGTTCTTTATAGTAGTCTCTAATGATTCTTTGTATTTCTGTGGTATCAGTTGTAATGTGTTCTTTTTCATTTCTAATTTTGGTTTTTTGGGTCTTTTCTCTTTTTTTCATTAGTCTAGCTAATGGTTTATTTTGTTTATCTTTTCAAAAAATGAAATTTTTGTTTCATTGATCTGTTGTATTATTTTGGGGGGTTTAATTTCATTTACTTCTGCTCTGATCTTCTTTCTTTCCACCTACTAATTCTGGGATTGGAGTGTACTTATTTTTCTAGTTCTCTGAGGTACAGCATTAGGTTGTTTATTCAAAATCTTTCTATTCTTTTGATGTAAGCATTTACTGTAATAATCTTCCCTCTTAGTACTGCTTTTGCAGCATCTCCCAGATTTTGGTATGATGTGTCTTTCTTGTCATTCAAGAAATTTTTTGATTTCCTGTTTAATTTCTTCTTGGGCCCATATGTTGTTCAGGAACATGTTGTTTAATTTCCATGTATGTGTAGTTTCCAGAGTTTTGCCTGTTATTGATTTCTACTTTTAATCTGTTGTGGTCTGACAAGACACTCGAAATGATTTCTATTTTTTTTAATTTCTATTTTTTAATACCTATCCTTTGTTTCTCTGTTGATTTGTTGACTAGATGATCTGGCCAGTGTTGACAGAGGGGTTTGGAGATCCCTAACTATTATCATATTGGGGTCTTTTTTCCTTAGGTCTAATGGTGTTTGCTTTATATATCTGGATGCTCCAATGTTGGGTGTATATATATTTATGGTTGTTATGTCTTCTTGTCAGATAGATCCTTTTATCATTACATAATGGCCTTGTCTCTTTTTATAGTTCTTGACTTAAAGTCTATTTTATCTGATATAAGAATAGCTACTCCTACTCATTTTTTATTTCCACTTGCGTGGTATATCTTTTTTTGTCTGCTCACTCTTAGTCTGTGTGTGTCTTTACAAGTGAAGTGAGGTCTCTTATAGACAGCATTGAGTCTATCTTCTTAACCCAACCAGCCAGTCTGTGTTTTTTGAGTGGAGAATTTAATCCATTTACATTTAGGGTTGTTACTGAAAGGTACTGTCTTCTGGTATTTTATCTATTTTCATTTGGATGTTTTAAATGAAACATTTTCCTTTTATTGTTTGTCTTCGGGTTTGTTGGGTTTTGGAGGTGGTAAGATAGTTTCTTTCTCTTTCTCATTTTCACTTTTGTTCTACCAGTGGGTTGTTTTTTCTTGTGTACTTATGGCAATAATTATCATTTTCTGGATTCTAGATGCAGGACTCTCTTGAGGACTTCTCATAGCGCTGATTGTATGGCGTGAACTCTTAAGTTTTTGTTTACCTGGGAAATACACTATTTCTCCTTCATTTCTGATGGATAACCTTGCTGGGTAGAGTATTCTAAGCTGCTTTTTAGTATTTTGAATATATCATCCCACCCTCTTGTGGCCTACAGAGTTTCTGCTGAGAAGTCAGCTATGAGGTTCATGGCAACTCCCTTATAGGTTGATGCTTTTATCTTGTTGTTTTCAGGTTTCTCTCTTTGTCTCTGACTTTTACCATTTTGACTATAATGTGCCTTGGAGAGGAACTTTTTGGATTGAATCTGTCTGGGGATCTTTCAGCCTCCTGAATCTGAAGATCTGTGTCTCTCCCTATAACCTAGGAAGTTTTCTGCTATTGTTTCATTGAATATAATATTTTATTGAATTACTCAATGCCTTTTCCTTTCTCCTTCTCTTCTGGAACATCCATGATTTGGATATTTGTGCACATAAGGTTGTCTACTATCTCAGATTTTCTTCATTTTTTAAATTTCTTTTTCTCTTTTTTGTCCAAGTTATTTTGAAGAGACTGTCTTCAAGTTCATATATTCTTTCTTCTGTTTGCGTTAGCCTGCTACTTAAGCTCTCAGCTGTGTTTTTTATGTCACTGAATGACTCCTTCAGTTCCATGAGTTCTGCTACTCTTTTTTACAGTATTAATCTCTTTGTAAATTTCTTCCTTCATATCCTGAGTAGTTCTGCTCAGTTCCTTGTGTCATCTAACTGTGTCGTCTTGTATCTCACTGAGTTTCCTTAAGATTCTTTTTACTTGTAATTCCCTTCCAGTCATTTCAAGGGTTTCCTGCTTAGGGATCTGGTACTTGAGAGTTATTATATTTGTTTGGTGGACTCTTATTTTCTCATTTTTTCATATTGCTAGCATCTTGATAGTGATGTCTGGTCATCTGATAGAGCAGTTGCTTCTTCTATCACTCTCCTTCCCTGGACTCTGCTGGTGACCCTCCTTGTGTCAATGCAGTCAAGTGGTCAGCAGTTCACCAGCATAGCAGCAGTGGCTGCTGCTCAGGTAGCAGGCCACCCTTGCAGCAGTGGTAGTTGTGGAGGTGGCTTTGGCAGACTGCCCACATGGCAGTGGTGGCTCCAGTACCAGCATGCTGCTCAAACAAAGATGGTGGCTACTGGACAGCACTGGTGGTCGCAGTGACTGCAGCAGTGGTGGTTGCAGCAGCCACCCACTTGGCTGCAGTGTCCACACTGGTAGCATATGCAGCTACAGTGTCTGCAGCTACAGCAGCATTACCTCACAGCAGCAGCAGTGGCGGTGGCTGCAACTGCATCCCTCATGTCTGTGGTGTCTGCAGCGGTAGGGATTAATTCGTGGGGGCAGCACAAGCACCAGCAACTATAACTACCTCCCTTGCATTTACAGTATCCATAGCAGCAGCAAAGTTACCTCACGAGGGCGGCAGTGGCACCAGTGGCCTCAATTGCTTCCCTTGCAACTACGGTGTCTGTAGTAGCAGTGGGGTTACCTCATGTGGACAGTAGCTACAACTGCCTCCTTTTTGTCTGCAGTGTCCTTGGGGGCGTCGCGGGTTATCTCATGATGGTGGATGCAGCAGCACTAGCCACTGCAGCCATCTCTCTCATGTCTGCAGCATCCATGGCAGGAGCGGGGTTACCTCATGGGGACAGTTGCAGCTGTCTCCCTCACATATGCAGTGTCCTTGGCAGCAGGGGTGTTAACTCGCAGAAGCAACAATGGCCTCTAGTAGTTGCAGTTGCTTCCTTCATCTCTGCAGAGTCCGTGGCTGCAATGACAGGCCACCTGTAGGACTGCTGCTCTGTGATCAGCAACAGTTCTGGGTCCAGATAATGGCTCCAGTGACTGCAGCAGTGGTGAGCCCATTTCAATCTTCTTCTGTGGAGGAACGCACCCTGGGCACCTCTAGCCTGCCATACTTCCAGAAGTCTCAATATGATTTTTAATTTCGAAAATTTCTGAAGTGTTAAATAGGCCATTTGCAAACTCAGGAGAAAAAACATATATGTAAATATATCTTAAGTAGAAAGAAATCAGATAACATAAGTAGTCTTTTATAATCAGAGTACTAAAGGTTTACTTAGTGTTAAAGCAGACATCGGAAAAGGAAAAATATTAAATTATTTAACTAGACATTTAGTTCATTTTAGGTCCCCATTATAATCTACTTTTTAAACGTCAGTTAACTGAAGCTGATTGAGAGTTCAAAAGGGGAGTTTCTAATAATACAAAATAAACAGCAGATCACATACAAAGTTTATTTTAATATTTAAATTTTTAAATTTTCAAAAAATTTAAAGTTCAAAATTTTAAAAATAGTATACCTGAATCCTCCTGAGCTTCATGAGTTTCACCATCATCTGTTACCTCTAATTCTTTCACAAAATTTGAGGGAAACAGCCCTAACTTGTTGTTCAGGGTTCCACTCCACCAGCCTTCTTCTACCTGAAAGAGTTAACAAATCATACAATATAATAAAAATTTCTTTTAAGTGAAAATCTTCACCCTACAGGAAAATTAAGCCCCAGAACTGAATAAACACAAAGTTAGTAATGCAAAAGAATCCCTGTAAAACTTTAGAAAACACAATGGAGAAAAATGTACTTTAAGTGATTAATCATATATGAAATTAATCACATATTAATAGCACTTTGCAATGTTTACAATGAGAACTTGGAATCAATCGCAATCTATGAATTAAGTTCTTTTCATCAAAGTATCTGATAACCAAATATAATATATCAATAGCAAAGCTCTCTTTTGAAATATTACTCTCTCAAACACTACTGAGCCCTGGTTTGTAATTATGACATATTATTTAAGATATTTGGAAATTTTTATTTGAAAAAAGTTTTATTACTATAAGATCATAACTTCTCATAAGACACAGAAAACTAGTAAACCTTTTATTTTCATAGTGATTCTTAACCAAAGAAAAAGACTTACTTTTAAAAATACAGATGTGAGACTCTACTAAATACCTCCCGCCAATGAGAAATGTCATCATGAATCAAGCTCTTCAGAAAAATATTGTCAAAATGAATCAAACTCTTCCGAAAACTTACACTCACTAATAACAAGGTTAGTCAATTCCCATGAAGTTATTTAATAAATTAGTTTAAAAATGCAGAGTTTCTGCTAAGCATGCTAAAAGGTTTTCCTAGGCAAAAACAATTTTTTAAAGATTAAACGATTCACTGTCAAAATTTACTTAGCAGTACAGGCAACCTCACAACTCGAAAAAGATCTTTTTTCTTTTTAAAATATTTTTTAATGTTTTCCATCTCGGCATAATTACAAGCAACTTTTAATAAGTTATTCATCTAATAACAGGCACTCACTATGTATAAGCCATGGTATTGACTGCCTGGGAAAGATTCAAACTTGCACTGAGAAATCCCTATCCTTGAATAAAACCATCTAAAGAAGAAAACGAACAATAAGCAGATAGTTGTAGTACAAGGTAAAAAGTGCTGTAACAAAAGTATGAACAAAATGCTGTAGGAACATTTAGAAAGGGCTTAAAAGAATCAAAAAATGCTCCCCTAAACGGAAATAACAAAACAACTTGATATTAAAGGCTGAGTATGCGTTTCTCAGGTAAAAAGTATGTGAAATATAAGGTGACATAAAAATAAGTAATATATTCATGGAAGGTATATCTGAAATACAAAGTGGCTCAAATACAGGTTGCTGAGGAAAGAAGGGAAGGCAGTAAGTGTAAAGTGTTCAGAATTTTCCACAATATTAAGGAGGCACCAAAGGACTGGGAGTGACTCAAACCAGGTGTGATGGGAATAGGTAAACCAAAATGGAACAAACACAAAAAAAGGACAGAAACATCAGCAGACTATTATCTATACCTGAAATCCCAACTGGCAGCAAGTAAGTAGTGAGGAACTAAGAATTCTTAGGAGGCAGAGCAGTACAGTGGAAAAGAACACTAATAAACACTCACTGCATGAATTCAAAATTCAGGCTCCCCTACATACCAGGCATATGAACTTAAGCAAAGATTGCTGCAACAACGTCTCCCTTCTGACAAATGTAATCTAGACACTCCTCCCACCAAGAAGTAGTGGTGGTTTCTGCCCTCTCCCCCTTCAATCTTGGTGGCTTATGACTCACTTGTAATGAACAGAATGTAGTCAAAGTGACACTATCATTTACAAGGCTAGATTGTAAAAGGCAATGAAGCTAACACCATATCCACAGAAATGTTTGCACTCAAGAGTCATGAACTAGCATGTAATAAGTCCAACCATCCTGAGGCTCCCAGACTGTAAGAAAGCCAAGCCAAATGGAGAGGTTACAGAACGGCTCTTCAACTGGCAGTTCTAGGAGTCGAGGATCCTAGGCACTAAAGAAGTGAGTGAAAGAGCCTTCCTATGATTCTACCAGCCCCCGATATGAATCTTTCCAGCTGAGGCCACCAGACATCATGTAACACAAACAAGCCATCCCTGCTGTGCCCCATCTGAATTCTTGACCCACACAACCCATGAGCATAAGAAAACAGTTATTCTTTACCACTAAGTTTGGAATGGCTTGGTATACAGCAACAGTAATTAGAACAGCCAATCACTTATCTTCTGAGATTCAGTCTCTTCATATGTAAAATGGAAATAAAAATTTCTATCTTGTTTGGTTGTTTAGAAGTTTAAAGGAAATAATAAATTGCAACACTTAGCACAGTGCGTCAGACAGTAGAGGCTCAATAAATGTTGTTATTTATAAATGTTACTGTTTATCATTATTGCCACAAGGTGGAAATAAAATAGAATTGCTTGGAAGTTTACATAAATATAAACATTAATGATAAATTACATTACAGGATGTTACAATACAAAATTAATCCCTGCTACATTATATTATATCAAAACATACACTTGAAAATGGGATCTTCAGCTGCCAAATAAAACTTTATACTCCTTCAATGATACAGCAGAGATGTGAAGTTATTTTTAAAATATTTTTAAGTTCTTAAAACTTCTAAGATATTAAAATGTAGAAAAAGTGTTCTTGATTAATATTTGAATGCAGTTATTCAAACAGGCAAAGCTGTTAAAAAGAGTCTGCTTTGTACTCCTTTATTATGCAAAAGATAAAATTCCTTCTACTTCACTGTTTTGTGCCTACAATGAATTCAGAATCAAAGAAAAGGCTCGTTTATGATCTTAGCTACTCAGATAACATTAATTTTTAGCTTAAAAAATTGTTTCATTACTAAAGGTGACATATACAAATACAGTACACAAATATTAGCTATATAACAAGGATGAATAAAGAAAATCTATACCTTAAAATTTTATAAAAAACAAACTGGCAAAAACCCTCACAAAAAAATTAATAAAAAATTTTTTATTAAAAAATCCAGAGCATTTTTTAAAAATCCAGAGCATCATTTACAATTGCTTCTTTATCTCTAACACATGTTTTCCTTACCTCTTCATTAATATCAATAATATCTCCCACTTTCAGCTCCAGTTCATCCTCATTTTGTGGAGTGTACTCAAAAAGAACTTTACACTGGCGCTTCTTGATCTCTAAAAGAAGCAACAAAAAATTAGTTTAAAAAGATTATTTTAAAAAGGTATCTTTATTTAAATACCATGTTTATAGTCACAGGACTTAGATAAATGAATAAAGACAGAACATATAAGCATTCTAAGCAGCTAATCACAATCGGTCCCTGTTGGCTTTTCATCCTGCCCCATCACTACAATGTATTGGTTCCCAAATAAATTCAACTACAAATAAGGAATAAAGCTTCCAGAAATAAAATCTATTCATATATCTGATTCCACAGATTACACAAAAGTGAAATGTCTACTGCTAATTTCGAGACTAGAAAAAGAGACAGTAAAAGACACTTTGGGCCTAACAAATTCACCATAGACAAGTCCTTCAGGCCAGGGATTTTCAGACTACTTCCTGATCAAAGTCTAGGAATACTATTTAAAATACACTACTTTTAAGTGTCTATGGTTAAAAAAGGGGGGGGGAGGCAAAAATGAACAAATCTAAAATATATTTTATCTTCTTCAATAGCTCTTATTTTGTGACATAAAATCAAACTCACATAGGCAAAGATGAAAATAATTTTAATTTAGCTTTTCAAACATGTTTCATTTACTCAGAAATGATCATTTATAACCACCCAAAGCTTATATTCTCAACTTCTTTCAGGCTCTTTCAGTTCTCTAAATTGAGAACTCAGACTCACTCTCATATTTAAAAGTGAATCATTAAGCAGCTAAGGGTAGATGACCAGGCACAGCTGATTAAAAGATTACTTTTTGCTACTCAAAGTGTGTTCCTCAGACCAGCAGCAAGAGTCACCTGGGAGCTTATTAGAAATGCGGTATCTCGGGCTCTACCCAAGACCTACTAGTTATGAACTGAATTGTGTCCCCTCAAAATTCAAATACTGAAGCCATAACCCCCAATGTGTATTTGGTGATAGGACCTTTTGGGAGGTAATTAGGTTAAATGAGGTCATACGGGTAGGGTCCTAATTAGATAGGACTAGTATCATTATAAAAGAGAAAAAGATCAGATAGGACTATATCTTTATAAAAGAGGAAGCGATACCAGCCCACAGCTGCCCTCCTGCCCCCTTGAACAGACATTAAAGACCATATGAGGAAACAGAAAGAAAGTGACTTTCTACAAGCCAAGCAGAAAGGCATCACCAGAAACTAACCCTGAGAGTAACTTGATCTTGAATTTCTAAGCCTCCAAAAGTGTGAGAAAATAAATGTCTATTGTTTAGCCACCAAGTCTGTGGTATTTTGTTATGGCAGCCCTAACAAAATGAACCAGAGTCTGCACAGTAACAAAATCCCTAGGTGATTCTCAATCTTGCACTAGATCCAGTTATCCTAATCTTCTCCAATTCCTTGAAAACAGCATACCCTATTCCTTCAGAGACTTAAACGTACTGTTTATTTTGCAAAGGACACTTTACTTTCATTCACCTTTGTCTGCCTTAAAACTCATCTTCAGTTTTCAACTGAGAAGACACTCTCAAATAGCTTTCTGGATTAAGTCCTCTTCCCTTGTGCTTCTATATCACCCTGTTGGCTTCTGCAGCCCACTTGTTACTGAAAACTCACCTTTTTCCTTTTCACTTATTTTCTTGTATATATCCCCACACTACTGTGGGCTAAAAAGAAATGGGCACTGGGTGTGTTAACTGCTCTTTTCCCCAGCACCAAGCACAGTACTTGACTTACACTAGGTATCTGTCTTAGTCCGTTTGTGCTGCTGTAACGAAATACCTGACAGTGGATAATTCATAAAGAGTAGAAATTTATTTCTCACAGTTTTAGAGGCTAGGAAGTCCAAGATCACGGTGCTAGCAGGTTTGATGTCTGGTGATGAGGTTCCCTCCAGCCCTTTCATAAGGCACTAATCCATTCACAAGGGCAGAGCCCTCATGACTTAATCACTTCCCATCCACCTCTTAATATCACCACAATGGGGATTAAGTTTCAACATGAATTTTGAAAGGAATCATTGTTCAAACCATAGCAGTATCCATTAAATGTTTTTGAATGCATTAATGAACAAACATCTAGGTCTAACCATATAGCATCAATGCCAATCAATATCATCCCAAGAGTGTTTATATTCCATCAATAGCCTACCACCAACAATTCTAACAAGAATTTTCTTGATAATTTAAATGCACACTTAAAGAACTAACAGGGCTCAAGAAGACAGGCAACATGCACAGTAAACAATTAATGATAAAACGTGAATACATAATAAGATAAAAATATTTAGTACAAACTACAAATATCTCAAAAATTATTAGAAAGGACAGGTTTGAACTGGAGCAGATGTGAAAGGCTTCAAAGAAGGAATGGTAACAGTTATACAATGAAAGGCCAACAAGATACAAAAATGTGAAATAAACACCAATGTCCAGAATTAGATCCCTGTACTGGCCAGCTGCCCACCCCCCCATATCCCAAGAAAAAGAAGGTGGAATAGATGTGGCAGATAACCAGGGAAACAGTTTTACCAACAAAATAGGATTTAGTAATATAAGAACTCTACAAAGAGATGGCAACAAAGGCGAATCCTAAAAAGCAATCTAGATAGGCAGAATTTCACTGCATCAAATCATGATCATAACCATCTCCAAATAAATTTTTGTAAACAAAGACACCACGTTACAGTAAAAATATCACTGGCTTGGAAGTCTGAATACTTAGATTCTAGCAGAGATGACATTACCTAGTAATTTGACCTAAATTCTCTAGGAATCAACTTCCTGAGCCATAAAATAATAGAGCTGCACTAGATAACCATTACAGTTACTTCAGCTCTGACATTCTACCAGATGTACGAAATTGTTTATCAAGACAAAAAACAAATCAAATTGACCTCCCCAAAACAACAAAAGCACATTACATGCAACCAACAACAATGGAGAGATGCAAAACAGACGTGACAATCAAGTAAATATAAGAATTGAAATTCCCCAAATAAGTAAGAGTAACATCTCAGTTTTTCCCCCTTCCTAAAGAAATAATTTGTATCTAATTTTTTTATTGTATGTTTTAAAACAAAAGAAACCAAAGAAAGTAAACACTGCCTGTAATTTTATAACTAACCTGGAGTTTGCAATAAAATTTTTGAAATATCACCTTTCATCAGGTCTCAAGGTAAATTTTTAAGTAATAATTTAAAGAATAGTAGTGTTATGCAAACTGCAGGAAAACATTTCGTCTCGTACACTATAGACAGTCCCTAAGTAGTTTTGCAAATTGCTGCAGTGGCTTTGAGAAAAATGTGTTCAATAATGTGTTCTTTGTAGTTAGCAATTCATAGACAGGGGGGAAATGATCTATATTATTGTAAAGAAAAATCTACTTTGTTCAGGGTGCTCTTAAAAGAAGAACATCATTTCTACCTTGATAATTTTAGACCTCTAAAAAAAACGTGGTTTGCTTCTTTTCCATGAGTAGCAATCTTTTAAAACTGGACTTAAGGGGAATATACTATTAATTAGCACCCACCCCAGGCATGTCAATTAACTTTGAACAGCCTAGTTATATTCTAACCAAGAGCTTTTTTTTTCCCCTCTCACACTAAGCATAATTTCTTCAACGCTGTCTGCAGAATTTGCAAAGCAATTTCTCATTTTTCAAAGGAAAAAGTCATATTGGATAAAAACAGCTAGTCCCTATTATTCTCAGAAAAACGTGAGTCATTTACTCAAAAAAAAAAGATAAAAAATTCACGATTTCATACTTAAACAGAGTTCACTCATAAGTTGAGGTGACAGCCCATACTGAATTCTTCCACTGATTTGACTGACAACACAGTTAAAGAAATTTTGAGATTTCTCACATTTCAAACTGCACATACAATGTCCACCTATATATATTGCTCAATAAATGTTAATTTCTACAATGTATCATAACCTGTACTAAACACACACATACACACACACAAGCAGAGTTGTTAATAAGAAGATGCATAAAATTAAGTCCATTTTTTAAAAAACTATAGCTAGTACTTTCTTATCACTAGTAACCTCCACATAGTTTTTCAGCTCTACAAAGAAATCAATGTTTAAAAATATGTATCTTTTTTAAACCAATATTTTATAAGTAAAGCTATTAAAAAGGAAGAGAATTTAAAGGAAGTAACAAAGGCAGGGACATATTTCATGCCTTTTATGTATCAGCATTGTTCTAAGTCCTTCACAAACACCTCCCCTCTCAACAACAAAGCATAAAAACTTATTATCATCATTTTACCAATGATAAAACAGGACTCAGAAGTTAAATAATCTGTCAAAGACCACAGAGCTAAAATGAGGCAAAGCAAAACTTATACACACTTCTGGTATTTCACATCCAGTTTTAAGCCTTTAATCTTTCCACTATAGCACGCTACCTCCTTTATAGATTACAAAGTACTTTAACATAGCTCATGCAGTCTAGTCACACTGGATCCTTATTTCCCCAAAATACCATGTACTTGTTTATCTCTTCAGGTCCGCTAAAGGTCCCAATTCTACCTGGAATACTATACTCCCCAATGCTACCTCCATGTAAATGATATGTCCTACCTAAAGACGAGCTTAACAACCCTAGTACAGAATTGCCCCTTCATCTAAAACATCACTGCATATTATACATGACTCTAATACAGTTCTGAATAGAATAAAACATTATGATAATGACATTTATTCAGCACTTATAATAATTACTTACCATGTTAATACCTCTAAAACCCTACGAAATAATTATTACTATCATCCCTATTTTACAGTAACTTGATGTCTGCCCCTGCTTGACTGTGAGTTCTGAATCACGATCCATATACTCAGCTTCTTCTGGCAGATTTAACTGCCTACACCAATACTGTTTCTCATGGTCACAGTATCCACAGATATTAAGGTATTCAGCACATTAAGAGTCCAAACATTTCAGAAAACTTTTTTAAATGTTTTATATTTTTTGAAAAACAAAACCAAATTGTATGAAATTTCACACTCAGTAAGTTTACTTTCCTTATTCTTTTTCTATTAAAAGAGAAAATCCTTATTTTTCAAATGGAAGTCAAAGAACGGTTAAGTATGTCATGTCTGAAAAATAAATATAAATATTCATATCAAACAGAGCTCTTAAAATTATGGTACCATTTCTCACTAGAGTATTGTTTTTAATCTTTCCATCAAATGCTAAAATGAAGAGTACACCCCACTCAGAAGGTGGGAGGTAAATGCTAAAACCTCAGAGATAACAGCAAAAGTTCCTCATCTACTTTTTGGTTGCATTTGGTCTGGAAAGTATATCTTCAGGTTTTACTGCAGTATTTTAATTTACTAATTATGCTATCTACCCTAAGTGAATCATTGTTCAGTATATGCATGCATTGAAACAACACACTAAATCCCACAAATATATAAAAATAAAGTAAAAAAAGAAAAAAAAAATTACTCAGTCAAAATTTTATCAATTTCTTTCTCCAGTAAGCAAAGAAAATCATCAAATGTTAAGAAACAGTGATTTAGCCATTTGCTAAATGACTAAATCTTTACAAATTCTTTCTTATCCTTAGCAATTAAAAAATCATAATATTTAAGCCATTAAATGAAAGCTTCAGACTGTTCAAGATATTCCCTATATTGCCTATACTCCTTATATTGATATATACCATTTGATTAAGACACTCAAAATCTTAGAAAATCTTTGTTATCATTACCAGCATCATGAAGAAAGAACTCATGGGGTCAAAGGTAAATATCATGCCAGCAACATACTTATACGTAATTCCATAAAAGAAAAGAATTTGTGGGCCGAGCCCGTGGCACACTCGGGAGAGTGCAGCGCTGGGAGCGCAGCAGCGCTCCCGCCGCGGGTTCGGATCCTATATAGGGATGACCGGTGCGCTCACTGGCTGAGTGCAGTGCAGCCGGTCTCAAAAAGGACAAAAAAAAGAAAAGAAAAGAATTTGTATCTGTATATAGATATAAAGTCAATGTGACAAAATGTTAACAGTAAACTTAAGTGAAGGGTGTACCAAGTTCACTGTAAAACTTTTCTAGAGATTTAAAATTTTTCAAAATAACACAAAGTTAGAACATCCTACCTCATTCATTTAAGAGACTGCACTGGGGAGGAGTCATTTGAGTGAGTCTTTTTCCCCTTATGAGTCAGAATATTTCCATGACAAGAAGCAGAGCCTGAACTAAAATGCACATTTTTTAAACAGGTATGCTATAAATATGCATAGTCAGTGGCCACAATTTAAAGGTATTCAGAATTTTCACTATTTCCTTCAATAGTGACTCAAAATCAAGAGGTATACTATTTGCTACCAAACTTTCTTGGGAATGAAGCAATTTGTAGATTGGCATTTTGTCAACGAATTTCATATGCAACATCATTCTTTTCAGAATACATACAAGTGACCTATCAGTACCAATCTCAATGTAACTTTCACATTTAAAATAATTATTAACTTGACGAAAAATCACTTCCTCTGCAGCATGTTTCCCCTAATAAGGAAAACAAAGTTAGCAAGCACAGATATCTTCCCCTACACTTGCCAAGAGTAGATTCCATCTGGCATCAATTTCTTCCAAATGTAAACTGAAATATCTACTAATATTCCATACTAAATGTTATTTAGAGTTGTGATACAGAAAGATGTCAATTCTTTACTTTCTAAGCATAATACTCTACCAATATCTTTGTCGCTGATTTTACAAGGATGTCAGAGTAATCTAACCTGTACCTGTTTTTGCTTTCAGAAATGTAAATTTGTTCTCTTCTCTGACTTCAGTAACTTACAGTAATCAATTCTGTCCTACAAAACACTATTCTGTGCTTGCTCTAGAAAATACCCTTTTGTTTTACCAGAGAAGTTACCATGCTTAATAAAACATGATAGCAAAAGTCTCAATGACTTCATGATTACACAAAAAGAGCCAACACATTGGGAACTAGAGAACCATAATAATAAAATCCAGTTTACAGATATTCACCATCATACTACCTATCTGAACCTTTCTTTTTTAGTTGTTTAGACAAAATTACATACACATGCAGATTCACTTTGTCTTGGCATGCAGAGATTTAAATTAAACATTCACACTGCAGTGATTATACTATCAGCCTTTAAAATTGTTTTGGTTTGTTTTTAATATTAACAGTGTTGGTTAGTAGTATCCACTACTATTTCACAATACAATGAACCACTTTTAAATAACTGATCTATTTTGTGAATTAGAGATATGATGCAAACTAACAGTAACAAAAATAAACCAGATTTACTAGACTTACAACAATACATAAATGACAGGAAAACAGGAAAGCAAAAACAACCTGCATCCTGTTTTAAATGTTGGCTGATACTAAATGACCAATTTAGTCCTTACAGCACACACACTTAAAAACATGTTATGGAGGATCTTTAGGGAAAAAGGCCTAAGCCTCCTAACACCATAATGGTTTTCCCTTTTTACAAGAAAAAGAATTACACCCAGTGTTGTTAAGAAAAGTAATATTTACTGTGCCTTTCCTATTAGAAGACAAAATGAATAAAATTTTCATAATCTTAAAGCCTCTATTTTAGAAACCTGTCCATTCATAACTCCATAGAGTGAAAGAAAGTTGTAAAAGGATTTTACTATAGGTAGAAGTGTTAAATAACCCTTCCCATGGACCTAAAAGTTCTCTGAGCACAGAAATTCTATACAGAGGTTCAGATCTGTTATTTGTCCCTCAATCTCTAAACAGTTTCAGAGTCCAGGACGGTTAGAACAGAACTGCTGAAACTGTGCCCACCTTCAAGCAGTTAGGCTAAATGCAGTATAGGTAACATCTAAATATTGTCTGGACACTGCATTTTCTGGGTCTGTCTTGGTGTTGTGAAATGTGTTTCACTTTTATGAAAATCTGTTTTCATTTTATGAAACTAATCAACGGGTGATGTAACACAGAAAGTAGAGGTTTCCCCAAACTTGACAGAGATAGTAGCATAGAAACAAATAGGTTAGGGCAGACCAGTTAGCTCAGTTGGTTAGAGCATGGTGTTATAACACCAAGGTCAAGGGTTCGGATCCCCATACTGGCCAGCCACAAAAAAAAAAAAAAGAAAAGAAACCAATAGGTTAAGATATAATAGGACCCTATAAAAACCATTAATAGCATTACATTTACAATTTGAGAAATGTATATAAACAAAATTTCTTTATTGCAGACTACTTAGTACAAGTTATTTACGAACCACAACTTCAAAGACACTAATCTAAGGTAAATGTGGTTAAATACTCATTTACTATTTACCAAATCACACTGGCCATGGTATTAAGTATTCAATCTCTCAAAGGACTGCAGCTCTTATTATGTTAAGATACTTGCTATCTGTTCCCATATATGTTGTACTTCCTTATACATGTTTAATATTTTAAACATTTTTAATAACAGTCTTTCCCAAGACTGTAAGCCCTTTGAAAATGGCAATGTTATGTCTTTTTTACCACTTTTTCACCAGTAGCAAAATAAAACTCTAAAGTTTCAATGATCTTTCTGATGTCATAAGACAAACTCAAACCCATATCTGATTTCAAATGTGATGCTCTCCCTCTATGCCAAGTTGTTCTCCTAACATATTTACAGAGTACCGAATCCTTAAAAGGCACTCTTCTGGGCCATCCACCTTAAAAACAATGTTTATGTTCAAACCACTAAAGAAAAAGCAATATGAAAATCTTGAATCTATGCTAAGGATCAGCAGACATTTCAGCATCTCATTAAAATAAATGGTATTAAAATATAGTTAAAGTGTTAATCATTCAGCAGTCCGTAAGATTAATAAGAAAACGAAACCTCATATTTTAATTTATAATTCCTGTAGATGGCTGTCAGCTACTCATGCTGGAATATCAACATGTTATTAGCTGAACATGACTAAAAATTATGTTTGACTACATAGGCCAATAACTAATAACATGACAATAACTAGGAAGCTACTGTAGTCTACTACATAAGGTTGAACTAATTTCTCCTAATTTATGAAGTTATAAAATATGCTTCAATTTTGATAAATTTAAGCAGAAAAGGAATTATTTACATACTCTTCTTGATGTTTTTGGTTTGTGGATGTGGCTGAATTCCTCCAGCTGGAAGCCCATAGGTGCTTATTCGTTGTACAAGACTTGCTACATTCCCATGCCTTTCCCGTTTGATGGGCAAATTGTCATCCTTGGATTCTGTCTCTCTTTTAATTTCCTATAAAAGGGGAAATCAGTAGAGGGGCGAATAAAGTTATACTTTATTTAAATGATCAAATGTAAAATATCAAAATCAGCTATAATAATTACTATATAAATCACGATATTCAACTTTTTGCTCTGCCCAAATACATTTGAAGAAAGCTACACACTTTAATAACAGTGACTCATTATGAGTATAAGTCTTATTAGAACTGGAGATGAAGGTAAAAGAAAGGGAGGCTGACACCCCACTCCTCACTCCCTGTCCCAACACACAAAGAAACACTGAGATACATAGATAAATAATTGTAAGTCAGGGGTGGGCAAACTTTTCCCATAAAGAGCCAGATGGTAAATATTTTACAATTTGCAGTACATACAATCTTTGTTGCAACAATCAATACCGCCATGTACAGTGTAAACGTAATCATACACCTAAATGAATGAACATTAGCTATGTTCCAATAAAATGTTATTCATAGGCACTAAAATTTTAATTTCATATAATTTTTACATGTTATGAAATAATGTTTTTTGGTTTTTTCCAACCATTTATAAAGTTCTTAGCTAGCATTCTTAGATCATGGACCTTACAAAAGCCAGTGGTATTCCGATTTGTCCCATGGGTTGTAGGGGAATGGCTCCTGTCCTAAGTCATAGATATAACAGAAGATAAGTGAACCATCATGGAAAAAAGTATGAAATTTTACTGGAAGACATGAGAGAAGACAAATGAAAATAAAGTTATGCCGCGTTCAGTGACTAAAAACTCAGCATCATGAATATATCAATTCTCCCTAAAACTCATTTAACAATGCAATAAAATTCAAACTAATATTTCAAAGATGTTAAGTAGCAATTTAATAAACTGTTTCGAAATTTATGTAGAAGAACAAAAGATTGACAACAGCCGAAATACTTCAAGGAAAATAAGGTGGGGGGGCTTTTTTTAAACCAAGATATAAAGAAAAACTATGATAGAATAAATTAGAGTGGTACTAGCATAAAAACAAACATACTAATAAATCAAGAAAAACAGGAAGTCCATAAACAAACAATTTATAACAGAAAATGTGAGGAAACATGGAATCTTAAAATACATGGTATTTGGAAAACTAATGTTCCATATTTAAGGGGTAAGGAATAAAATTGGATTCCTATCTCACACATTTGATATTAAAATTAACAATTTATGTTCCTTAAACATAACCATGAAACTTAAATAAATAAATAAAAACACTAACTGGAAGATATTTTCCACAAATATGAGTATAGTTAACAAACATTTGTATCCCAACTACATAAAATCATTGATATTAGAGTCCTGGATATATAACCTTGTGTAATGGGAACTCAAACTGTAATGTTTTCAAAAGAATCAGAAAGAGACTATGTGCTTGTTTTAGTATAATCAAATCACCATTAAAAATCAGTCTGCTTGGGACCAAAATGTAAACAGAAAAACTAAATAACTGAAAAGCTGAATGAATACTATTCCTTAATGAAACTTGGTTGAACACACAGAGGTAAATTTGTATTTGTACTACTTGGAATAATATTGCCTTTCTGCTTGTTAGCATTATGATAAGTGTTCATCACTCATTACTGTCATAAACTTTTACTGAGCACCTGCTAGTACCACACAGGGGCTTGTATACACAAACAAGAGAGACTATGTCTTCTGCTCTTATAGCACTGTATGCATTACAGAAGAAGACAAAAAATAATTAGGCAGTTAAAATTCAGTGTAATAAATATCCAAAAACTGGAAACAACCCAAATATTCAACAGGTAAATTAATGAACAACTGAATACTACTCAGCAATAAAAAAATTCCTGATACACAAAAACATCTATAAATTTCAAATTCTGATTGAAAGACACAAAATGAGTACAGTATAAAAGGGTACTTCAAAAAATTCACGAAAAAGTGAAGTTAAAAGATAATACAAATCCTTCCATAAACGTATAAAATTCTAGAAAATGCAAACTAATCTACAGACAAAAAGCAAATCAGTGGTTTCCTGGGGCCAGGGCCAGAGAGAGAGAGATGGACAATCAAGGGACACAAGGTCCCTTTCTGGGTTGATTTAAATGTTCTATATATTCATAGTGCCAATGGTTTTATAGTTGTATGCAATTGTCAAAACTCACTGAATCTTACACTTTAAATGGATGCAGTTTATTGTACATGAATTATACCTCATAAGGTAATTTTTAAAAAAAATTTTATGGTATGTACTCTAAATAGAAAGCACCAGATGTCTAACACAGGAAATTCACCTAATATAAACTCAGTAGTGGTTAGGCGACTCAGGATGACTTCCAAGAAAAAGTAGATGATATAATTAGACTCCCTAGCCAGGATTGAGAATCTGAGCTATATTATAAAGACGAAGGGACACTGCTAAATTTTAAAAGGTAGAAAACATTATTCCATGCAGTATGAAAGAATAAGTGGAAAGACGCAGGACTAGAGGCAAGCACACCAGGTGAGAGCTGAATGTGCCCCAAGTTGTAATAGTAACAGAGCAGACAAATTTTGATTCAGAAAATACTGAAGATAATTAATTTTGATGATTAGTGATCTTGGTAATTAATAAGATATGACCTAAGAAGAAAGAGTCAAAGATGACGCTCAAGTCTTAACTTGAACAACTGCTCATATGATGTTGGCATTCACTAAGAAAGGAAATGTATCAAGAAAGACAACATGCCAGAGTAGGAGAAAATATCTGCAAAAGACATACGCGATAAAGAACTGTTATTCAATATACAGAAAAACTCTTAAAACTTAACAATAAGAAAAGCAAACAGCCCAACTAAAAAATGGGCAGAAGATATTAAAAAATTCCTGTGACCCCTCTTATTCTCCACTGTGGCACAAAAATGATAGGGGAGACATGCTTTGCCTCTGCCACCAAAAGACTATCACTAAACTTTTGGTCCTTTTTATGACTAAAAATCCAACAGGTATATCACTAAAATGTAAGCTCCAGGACAGAAGGAATTTTGTTTTATCGTATTTCCAGTGCCTAGAATAGTAACACATAGTGGGCATTAAAATATTTAGTAAACAACTAGTAAAAACAGAAAAGCATGAGACAATTATACAACACTCTAAACCCAGAAATAAACCCAACCAAATAGAGAAATTCTGTATATGATAAAGAAATCATTTGAAATCAGTACGCAAAAGATGAATTCTTCATTAAATGACACTGGCACTAGCTAGACCTATGAAAAAATTAAGCTTGATGTCTTATATCGAAGAAAATCCCAGCTGGTCCAAAAACTGGATTATAAAAAAAAAGTAACAACAGTACCAGGAGAAAATGTGGATGAGCATTTCTTCATAACTTGGGAGTAAGGAGATTGATGTCTTGACTTCCTACACATGATATAAAACCAAGAACCATGACAGAAAATAATGACAGCTCTGACTATAAATCAAGTATTTGTATGGCAAGTCACCATAAAAAAGTAAAGAAGCTGAAAACAAAAAATCACAATAAAAAGTATCAATGGATTTATTATTTCAAGAACTTCTTCATATCATTAAGAAACAGGTCAACATCATTTTTTTAACGAGCAAAATTTCATGAACAGGCAATTCACAAAAGAAATAGAAATAAACATTAAATACATGAAGATGAGAACCTCATAAAATCTATTTTTATAAGACTTACCTTATAAGCCTAAAAACTTTTTAAATACTTGACAGACTTACCAAAAGGCAACATAGCAAATTATCAAAAAATTTAATGTGTGTAGCCTCTGGTTAACAAATCTTATTTCTAGAAATCTAGAGATTTCCCTACAGAAATAACAAGTACCTGAATATGCATGTATATGAACATTTATGACAGCACACCATTTTATAATAAAAAACTAGAAGCTTAAATAGCTGTTAGCTGGGAACTATTTAAATAAACTATAGTATATACATTTAATAAAATACTGTGCAGTCATTAAAGACTATCATTTCTGAATCATTCTAATATTGAATAAAACGAAGCAGCTTTACCATATCACTACATATATGAAAGATGTTTTTATTAAAAATGTGTTGCCCGAAATTATTTTTAGCCAACGACACTGCTGGAATATATGTTTAAAGTTATAAACTAAACCCAATTTTCTTCATATTGAACTTGCATGTGATTATGAGTAGAAAACTAAATCTTGTCACTTTCAAAAATGGTCAGTGAAATCCAGGGTGAGGCCTTTACACAGCAGTGCCCCATACTTTCTGTGGCGGAAGACAAACACCTGATTTGCAGGCACCACTCAGCCTACTATGAGCAGCTTCCTGGCATCATTTATACCACAGGCTTGTAGCTACTTCCATGCCCCATACCCTCTCACCACACACGTGATGACATCCCTTTCTTCTCCCAGGCAGATTTGTCAAGCTAGCATATGAATTCACTCATTGGTGCACACTGTTTCCATTGGAAATAAGTAAATCCACTTCATATGAAACTCATCTCATCAAGAAAGGATTAAAAGGGAAGAAGTATACCTTGCTTTCACACTCCCTTTCACTCTCCACTAATTCTTCTTTCCTTTCCTCTAGCCATCTCTCCTCCTATCTAATGACTCTTCACCTGTCAGAACCACTATGGTCTCTTGGATGTAAGAAATTTAGAGCCTAGTTCTCTGTTTACCTGCCTCGACACTGCACGATAAGTTTACTCACAGGAAGGGAAGAAAAGAGCTTAAGAGCAGCAAGAACAGGCACATTTCTTCAGTGAGTACAGCACATCTTCCCAGATTTCTCCATAACATAACATGTGTTTACCACATGTTAGTCAGTTGCTACTCCCTATCTGGTAGGATTTCTGATCATAGTGACTTCTTCATAATCACTGTTCAGAACTGCTTGATGCTTGTTTTTAAAAAAAACAATGCATATCATTTTACAATCAGAAGAAAAGTTTTTTTTTATTTTGGAAAAACAGTTAAGTGGGTAAAGAGTTGTGAAAAGTTACTGAAGTACAAATCATGGAGGATGCACAAAATATTTCACAATGCAGACTGCTTCATTTTTATTGGTAATGCACTTAAGGAAAAATACTTTGATTTGCTGTTAATAACACATGACATATCAGCATGTAAAAACCTCAGTTTTAAGACTGCACTAAGTATTTTTCAAACTAATAAAAACAAAATCAACATAAAGACTGGTAGTTACAACCTCAACATACCAAACAGTACTCATTTTAGATTTTCCTTTCTGCCTCATAAGCTACCTACATTTTAAAAAACAAAAGTCACATCTCTGAGAGCTACTGTTACTTTCTAGTACAAAGGACTAAGCACTGGCTTGACATTCAAATCCTGTTCCTCTAGGAAAATAACTCCAAATTTGACCAAACATGCTTAAGTACAGATTCAGGAGACAGATGACCTGGGTACAAATCTTGGTTTTACTCAATCTTGGTTCACTAGCTATATAACCTTGGACGTTTGTGTTATCTTTAATAAAAATTAACCAGGTGAATATGACATATTAATTCACTGCTCAAGATCTAGAACAATTTTAGGAACCTTCAATGTTCTCTGAGACACAATCATACCCAAGAATATTAGATACAATAAAATCTTCTGAGGACAGAAGACACAAAAGGAAAAGGGGGGGAGCAAACTAAATACATATACAGTCTACACTGAATAGGAAAAACTCAGACATTTATAGCCTTCTAAATACATAGTGTCAACTATGATGTTACTGCAAACACCAAGTGACTTCAAGGCAAAATTACAATAAGGCAGTTTGCTTTGGGGTCCACCACCTCCTTCTCTGGAACCCCCTAATTCCCTACCAGTAGATACACAAACATACTGTCCCACCAACCTACTTTCTTCCCTAGTTTCTGGACACATAGTGCCTCCAAACTACTCTTTGCCTATCATCTTCAAAAGCAAATTTTACTGAGTGCCTACAGAATGTCAGTGAGGCTTCTAGTATTTCTCCCTTCCTCTCTGTCCTTTATTCCCTTTTACCTGAACAGCCAATAATAAAACTCATGTTAAAAATGTCTTATTTATTTTTCTACCAACTTTACTTCCTTTCCTGATTTTGAAAATGACCCTGAGATGCAGTGAAAAAGAGGCCTCACTTAGAGAGAAATCATGTTTAGACAAAGCAAACTCTGAAAAACTCTTTAAAAAACCTCATCCTCCAAAAGAGGTAAGCTTCCTGAACAACAGGTAATGCCAATACAAAACTGGCAAAGAAAAAATACTATATGGATAATCTCCATATAGACAAGAATGTACTATACTGATTGGTTTTGTTTCACAGATGAGTAGGAAGAAGCATAATAAAGGAGGATGAGAAACAAGCAACTAGTGGAGAGGATATAGCTATTCTTCATCTATTAGGATAATCAAAGATACTTAACTTTGACTGCACTAACCAAAAACAGATAACTAAAAAGATAACAAAATTCACAAATCATTCCATGTCTTAATATATCCACATAATAATTTGGTTACATGATCATGGTTAGTACATTATCACGATTTGAAAACAGAAAGCAATTAACTTGTATTTCATAGAATCAAAGGCCACAAAGACTAATAAAAACCAGATGAGAGGGCAAGAACTTCTCTTTATTTCTCAAATTAAAGAGACAGGCTACCTAATCACCAAATTCCTAAAGAGAGTTCTGTTTAAGCTAATTAAAATCTAAGGAATATACTTATTTTTAATTTAACATTCAGGATTTCCAGAAGTATTATATAAAATTAGTACCTCCTACTTTACAGAAACAAAATCAGATGATATGAAAAAGTGGTATGAATAAAGAATAAGGAAAAGAAGCAGTATTAAATGTTTATTTGGTACATGCCTACTGTTTTAGCTTCGACTAAGCTAACTATTGGCCTACATTTTAAAAATTAGTATAGAAATGATTAATTTAGGTTTCTAACTTAACAAACTGGTCTACACCCCATTCCTAAAGTTTTTATTTTGTTCTTTGGAATGTAAGTAATAATATATAAGAAATGATCCAGAAAGAAATACCTCAAGTCATTTGATTTCCCTTCTAATTACAATTAAATTAAATAGGACATTTACAAAAAAACCCTTAAGTCAAAGTCCAAAGGAAAAAATTTCCTTAATATGAAATCAATACACACCTTCTGAATGTCAGTAGAACAAAAGTAGCAAAATAAAACAACAATGGCAGATATAATATAGCAGGACTATTTTGAAAGTTTCTAAACTTCTATCCCCAATTATGCTTGTCACTACCCAATTGCTGTCTCTCCACTTTGGACAAAGAAACTCCCTATTTAAACTGCCCCTCCCTCACTTGGAAAAGGCAAATGTAGAAAGGGGGGGTTGGATTGCATAAATTCATTGTCAATGGCATCCTACTACTTTCCTATTTCTACCCCAAGAATGTTAATGAGAGCCAAGTGAAGTACAGTGGGAAAAACATTAAGTAAAGAATTCTTTTCTTATCCATATTCTTTCAGACATACCACACTGATTGAAATGGGTTAAAAATACCCCAATATTTTATAATGGTCACATTTTTCATACTAGTTTTGTTAATCTAAAAAATGTTATTTGCACTTTCAGTGCCTAGGGTGAAGGGCTTTTAGAATAAGAACTGCGGGGAATGAGGGCTAATGTGTCTGATTTCTTCTGACAGAAAAGACATCAGGCCTACATAGGAGAGAGATCCTCTCAAAGGCGCTATATTCCTTGAGGCCACAGACGGCAGTGACAAGCGGGCAGTTAGTGCTGGTTCAAGAAGCAACAGCAGAAGATATCCCAGAAGCCCAGCTTCTGGCACTCAAGCTTTCTTGATACCTGGTTTAAATTATTTCTACAGTAGTAATCAATTTGAAATACCTTAGCAGAAACAAAATTAACTCCTTAAGGAGAAAAATTAAAATTTAACTTTTCGGATTAAGTCCCATGCAAACATTAACATGATTTATATATAATGTCTTAAATTTCTATATTTCTATGTACAGTGTGAAGAACAGTATGTAAAGGGGTGGGGGATACAGATAATTCAGTTTAAAAGATTTTCTACAGTAGACAGTCTTTAAAGGTATCTACCAGATTTCTAAACATGGAAGAAGATTTGGGGGAAGGGTTATAATAAAAGCAATGTACTTTTCACAATAAATATTTCTGTACTGCTTAAATTTTGTTTCCACATAACTTATTTCTGTGGTTTATTTAAATAAAAGAATATGTGTACCCACAAGTAATAGCGCTATAAGTCAAATTGTTATAGGGTGTTTAGAAAACTATTTATCTGTTGTGTGAGTACACTTTACCAAATCCAAATCCTTACACATCCTTTCTAGTATTACCTGTGTGAACTATTTCTCTAACTCACTGAAGACAGTCTACAGGGAATTAAGAATACTGTATTATAAAAAGAATACTGTATTATCTAAAATAACCCAAGTCAAAGAAAAAATTACTCTTAATCAGTGTTAAATAGTTAATGCTTTAACAGTATGCAACAAAAAATGTACTACGATATATCAGAAAAAACTATGTACACAACTTTGGCATTCCACCTATTGTTTATGCTTTTTGCCTTTTTTCAGTGAAGGTTTATTTCTTGCTCAAGCAACATGTTCTACATGGGTGGGAACTGAGCTCTGGTTTTTTGTTTTTGTTTTTCATAAAAATAGTATATATTTAAGGTATACAACATGTTTTGATACACATATATACACAATGAAATGATTACTATGGTCAAGCTAATAATGAACATCTATTCCTTTTATAAACACTGTTTCCAATTAGCAAGTAAACTTTTCTTCCACTTAGTATTCTGATATCTGCAGAGTTGCTTTCTCCTTTAATCTGTCTCCAATTAATGAAAGTAAATCAATCACCAAATGTTCTTCTCTAATTACACTATTATAAAGCTAGCTTCCTAAACTATTCTACTTCAGCCACCAATATATCTCTTAATTCTTAAAAATATCACTGAGTTTTATCCAAAAGAATAGATACAAAGTAAAGGTTTTTAAAAAATAAAGGTCATATAAAACCAAACTGTCATTTCCTTCATTCAAATAATATTTCTTCTTATAGGAACTGTAGAACACTGATAGATTCAAAAACTAAATCAGCATTCTTCTAGAAAAACAATGTGATAACTTTTTATAAAAAATTGTCAAGACCCTTCCAAATTAGTTATATGCATTAGATCTTCTTATTCCCCATATTGCTACTTACTTTTCTTTAAAAGTAGCTTTAAAAAAAGATTCTACTTAAGCATCTAACCTATGGAATCCAGAAATAAACTGAAAACAAACATTTCTATGTACAAGATAAACTTTCAAACTGCCTAATTTTCTTTTTAAAAAGCAGAAGCAATGATTTAAGTCTTTTTTCTAAATGAGAAAAAAAATTGCTAGAAATTTAGTTTAAAACCAAGAAAAAAACATACAAATGATTTTTATTCACTTAGCTTCCTGAAACACTTGAGTCAGAATTTTGTTTCCTGCTTCCTTATTACACCAAGAAGTCTAAAACACTTTATCAAGGTTAGGGAAGTTTTCAAAAGAGATCAAAATTTCATTTTAAATTTAAAAATGTAAGTAACAGCAATTCACTTACCAGCGCCTGAGACATCTTCTGTGAACATATTCACTTATTTTATGAAGCACTAAAGTAAAAACATTATAACAATAACAGGTTGTATAAGAAGCTACACCACCTCCAGGATCAGTACAAAGCTCACAAGAAACTTGTTTCCCAGTTCAGATTAAACTCCCTACCTGCAAAAACTGTTCTAGTACAACTGATAAAAATATTTTCTAACATCTTTTGATATCTTATTTTACTGATATTTCTCTGCTTTCTCCTTGACTCTGTGCTTTGATACTTGTAAAATTAACTACAAAATGCACCCTCTAAAGTATTAATCCTCCACTTCTCCTCCCCAACCTCCTCAGGTGATCAGACTATGCACCCTTTAATATGAAACTCATCAGTGAGCAGAGTCCACTAACATTTATTAAATGTCTACAACTAGTCATTTGCTCTCCTATGTTATCTTAAACGTCATGTGTTGTAATCATCAGAAGCAAGTCATTGTTGAAAAAAATAAGGGGTATCAACTATGGTTATTATCTTTTTACTGAATGCAAACCTATTCTTGTGCTAATGGTAACTAATACTACATTTTTCTGAAAACTGGCTTTATAACAACAGCTTAAGAAAAACAGCGAATCCTACACCATTTCTAAAGGAAAAAAAAAAAACTTTTATACTTGTGAGTGCTTACACTGCATAAACCTTACTTATGAGCAAGGTAAGTAACTGTTAAGGATGTGCATTACAATCTCCACTAAAATGCATCACCCTCTAGATTTCCCCTTACAGAAAGATAAAGGAGATGTACATTTCCTTACTCCTACCACTAAGTACAATTAAAAACTCTGGACATTAAGTATTAAAAAATAAATTTTAAAAAATAATCTAAAAGATATAGAAAAGAAGGTAGACCAGCCAAAGAGATCAGGTTCCTTAGAATCTGAGGAACAACACAGCAGTGAATTTACTGATTTTCTTTTTGCCTATATCCTAGGCTAGGTACTGAGAAGCAAACAACCTGGAAATGCCCATGGGCACAAAGGAAAAAAGCTCCAACAAAAGCCTGCTATTGCTAGCCCTCACCAAAGGATCAGGAAAACAGGCAGCCTAACAAGACAGAAAGCTCATAGACAATAACCAGTCTACTATAATCAAATACCACAGGAAAAAAAAAAAAAAACTGTATCCATATCAGCAACGACCAGGTAGGAAACCTAGACTTCCATCCTCATCAGGCTGTAAAGGCATCCCAACCACCACCATATCCCTATAACCCCCACCAGAATGGTGTCAGAGAAGGCCAATTGGACAGCCAGGACCTTCCTCCCCACCAGGTGGGAACAAACCACACACAAACCCCCACCGTCAGTGAAGGCCACATGGGTAGCACTGATAAGAAACATCTGCCCCTCCAGCCAGGGAAGTATCAGTGGAGACCCACCCAGAAGTAACAAGAAGCCCCTCTCCCCAACTGTCAAGGAAGACCAGGGGGGCACTGGACTTTGACAACGTCATTTTATTTTTTTCAGCACAGGTTCCCTTTTTAGGAAAATCAGATTTATATTTAGATCCAAGGTCCTCAATCAATAGGAGGCATCTTCAAATAGTTCATGGAAAGATTCATATTTATCTTTTAACTCCATTTTCCCTGATCTTTTTGAAGTACCCTCATTTTCTGGTGTTTAAAAATATTTTTATGACTGATGCTTCTACCAGGACTTGAATATAAATCCTCAGCTTTTAATAAAGAGTCCCCATAGATGTCTACTTTCTCTCTCTTTTCAGTAATTGAAGCAAGTTTCCATAGTCATTTTAGCGCCCTCTTCTTCAACGAATTACCTTTTCTATTCCAAAAGACTCAACAAAAAAGATCATTTTCACCAGACCACTTTTGTAAATTTAAGACTTTACTCCACAGAGACAACTATCAAAATTAGTTCTGCCCTAAGAAATTATACAAATCCTAATACACTAAAAGCTTTCTTATTGTCTAGCTTCTAATCCAGTCAGCCCACTTTCAAATAGACTTGATCTGCTCCACAACCAGTCTACAGATTTGGTTTAGGCAAATAGACTAATCAAGCTAACTGCTTGTTACACATTTTCTCATTTCAATTATTTTCCTCTTTATTTTCCTCCTTCCTTGAAAACTAACTTTTCTTAAAGGCCACTAGAAAAGTTCTCCCATATTCCCTATCTTATTACTAACAGTTAACAGTACTTGGCATATTACAGATATTCAAAAAAAATAACTTCTTGACTAAATTCATAATTTTGGTGACTTTCTTCTCCAATTTCCCCTTTCAGATATGAATGGGCAGTTCTCAGACAAGAAAATAACACAATGAAGTAATAAAATCCAAAATATACCTACATGCGAGGAATATATCCACAAAATCTAATTCCTACCAATGAACTGAACAAGTGGGATTCCCTACTTTGACAAAAGAAATTCTCATTCTAGAGTGAAGCATCTTCAGGAAGAACACACAGTAGCTACTCACATGGGGGTGTCCATAGGTCATCAGAAGAAGTCAAACAGAGGTCTACACATCCTAACTCCAAAGGCCATGCTCCCCTCACAATGCCGTGCTGTCTTCTTCCTGAAAGTAGCTCTAGTACAGTAGTTGGCAACCTCAACCATCACATGCTGCCTACCTTCTTCTAATTTCAGGAATCCTTCTCAAAGTAAATTCTTTCCTTCAGTCTTCTGCACTCTTCTGTGTTTTATTGGCCAACAGAGATGTTATTCCAGACCAGTGCCATCTTCTACCCCTCACCAATCACTTTTTTCCTTTTAAAACACTTATGGCTATCAAAAATTATCTTCATCTTCTTCATTTATTTTTTCACGTTTGTGTGCCCCCCCCATTAGAATATAAGCTCATAAAGAAGCAAGTCTCCATAGTCATCAGTCACAGAACTGATCTGTTATTCACAGTTGTGTCCCTAGCACCTATAAAAAGTCCTAGCACAAAGAACCTCAGTAAATATTTGAACAAATAAATGAATAACAAATAGGCAATAAACACCTGAGCTGGAAACCAAGAGGCAAGGTATAGGGGAGGATATGTGACAGCACTGTCACTGCTCTTACTAAAAACAGCACAAGAGAGGGTACCTAAGGAATTTAGATTCTTATCAGCAATAGTGAAGAGACCCAATATCTAAAAAAAAAAAAAAATTGAAAAGAGCCTGCTACAACTACTGCAAGTAGGGACATGTGGTTAATTAAAAGTATATGCTTCTAACAGAGCCTACTGAGAAGCATCCCTTAATTGGTGCTAAAATTGCTGTTAATCTTCTTTGTAATAGAGGAAAAAGTTCTTACTTCACATACATTTAACAAAAGACTGTCCAGAGTATATAAAGAACCCTTTATTTCAGTAAGAAAGTCCAATTTAAAAATGAGCCAAAGAGCCGGACATAAAAGTTCACAAGATACATAAACGGACAATTAATACATAAAAAAAATATGCCTGTCAGTCATCACAGAAATGCCAATTAAAGCCACAATACAATAGCAGTGCACACTCTCTAGAATGGTTAAAAATAAAAAGACTTACAATGCCAGATTTTGGCAGGATGCAGTGCAACTGGAACATATATTGCTAACAGAAATGTAAAATGAGACAACTATTTCAGAAAACAGTTTTGCAGTTTCTTATATATCCCAGCAATCCCACTCCATGGTATTATCCGAAAGAAATGAAAATATACGTTCATACAAAGAGTTGTATATAAAGGTTTATGTCAGCTTTACTCATGATATCCAGAAACAGAAACAATCCAAATGTCCATCAACAGGCAGAGGATAAACAATCTGTGGTATATCCATATAATGGAACACTTCTCAGCAATAAAAAGAAATAAACTAGTGCTACATTCAACATAGCTGAATCTCTAAAACATACTGAGCAAGGAAGCCAGATAAACTAAAGATAGAATGTATCATTAATGATATGAAATTCTAGTGAAGGCAAAATTAATCTAAAGTGACAAAAATTAGATCAGTGGTTGCCTCCTGGAGCAGGCTGGGGAAAGGGAGAGTAGGCGGTGTGGAGGGAGGGTCTGTAATGGATCACAAACTCTTACAGATAATGACTGTTCTAATATCTTGGTGTCATGGTAGTTGCATAGGTCAAAACTCACAGAACGATACACTTAAAATGAGTATATTTAATTGTCCATAAATTATACCTCAATAAACTTGATTATTTTTTAAAAATTCAAATTTCATCTCTTCACTGTTCTCTTTTAATTATCCCATTTTCCTCAGAATAAAGAAGGGGGAGGACTTTGTAACAACCCTAGTATATATGCACATACAAACACACTCAAGCACACATACTTAGAACCTCCTCCAATACACACCTAATACAAAAAGTTTTACAAAACAATACTTACTCACACCACCTGGGGATGGACTTACATTTTCTATTCAACTTCATCCCAATCCATTTTATTTTTGCAAAATGCTGATCACAACTCACTCAACTTAGTAAGCATTTAAGTATACACCAGGCACTATATACTACTACTAAGCACTTACTGTACCATCTCATTTAACACTCATAATAATACTATGGGATAATACTAATAGCCCTCTTTTCAGCAGATTTGGGAGAGGGGCTAACAAAAAAACTAAGAAATCTTAAATAACTTGACCAAGGAGACACAGGTCTGCCAAACTCCAGAGTCTAAACACCTAAACTTGGATCATCACACACTGTATTGAATACATGTATAGAAATACAACTCTGTACACCACCATGAGTATGTACAATGATTCAATAAAAAAATTTATTTAAAAACCATATACCACACTGCCTGCATCTTTTAAAATAAAAAAGATGCTAAAGAAAAATAAACCAGATTTGACAACTAATACTAGCTCATGTCAAAAACTACAGAACTGATAAACCTAAAGCACTACACTAAATATAAAATCATACGCTGTTGATCTAATAAAGAAGAACACAGTTAATTGTACATGACTTTGCCATTTAAATCTCAATTCCTCTGCAACTCAAAATCTCAGCCTCCTCTGTCCATTCTGCTTCCTAACTTTTAATAAGCAAATTAAAATATCATTTCTCCCTCACACTGGAAAAAACAGAAAATAGATAAATGGGAAAATTTCTTTCATCTGGTATCATCTCTCTATATAACACTTTCTGTTCCAGTTTCACTGCTGTATTCTAACCAATTCAGGATCTTCTCTCAAACCAGAGGCCATAATATCAAGTAAAGCATCCATTACACAGTCAAGGCATTACCTGCTGTGGCAGACATTCATTACTAATGCTCATTAGTGTTTCCAGTTCTACTGTCCTTTTGGACACAGAGGAAGATCATATTTTCATGCCCCTTTGATGGGCAGGACCACATCATTTCTTTGGCCAATGAAATGCAAGCAAAAGTAATATGTATCACTTCCTTAGGGAAGCACTTAAAACCAGATGTATGACTCCATGCTCTCTGGTCCTACCTCAACATCACATAAGTACAGTTGTTATGAACTTGCCACAAGATCAAAGCAGCCTAGAAGGTTGTGCCACCGCCACATGAAAAGCAGCCCAGAGAGTTGGCTAGCTGGACCATAACAACCTTTGCATGAAAGGATACACTCTTTCGTTGTGTTATGCCACCACCGAGATTTTGATGTTTGGTACCACAATGTAATAAGCTAGTCTATTCTGAAAGTGAGCCATCTAATTTCCTTAACTTGTAAAATAAAACCTTCTTTTTCAGCAGAATTTCTAGAGATGGAGGCAGAGGAAGAACATGAATGAAACTCTGATTCCATTTTACAAAGTCACCTTGAAACAACTGTGCATTTCAAGCCGTTTCATTTTGTTATCTTTATATTTTTACTTTTTTTTCCCCACATATTCCCATCCCATTTTTAGTCTTTGAAATTCCCTGATGTCAAATGGCTTTTTCTGAAGTTTCTTGAGTTTAGTTTTGAAGAAAAAATTCTGCTTCCATACAACTGCAATTTGAGGAAGCAGTTTAATTTTTCCTTTCCCACAACTAAAATAAACACAAATTTATTCAGGGAACAAATACTAACTAAGCGTCCATGCTGTGCAAATATTCTGCTAACTACTACCATGCAAGTTGGAAAAGCAAATGAGACACACTCTTGCCTTCCCAGAAGATCTTGTTATCATACTATAATGAGGACAGAGGATAAGGCTGGATGTAAGAAATCTAATACATAGAAAACAAGACAATTAAAAGTGACATACAAATATAAAGATATTCTTTAGTTTTTTTCTTTTTTTCCTTCTCTACACCACTGAGAATTTTATTAGTTTATAACAGATATAAGAGTCTTGAAAGATTGTTTTCTGGCAGAGATGACTAGAATATTTACTGAAAAAGGAATGTTTGGTAGTTGAAAGTAATTGCTGCAATACTGAAACTCAAAAAGTGTGATCTAATACATTCTCAAAGGGGCTGGAAATGTAACAATATACGATGAGAAGATGTGTGAGGTAACTATCCCAGACTTCAGTTCAGATTCTGTCTTATTAGCTATCTGACAATGGTTAAATCATTTAGCCTCTCAGTATAAATGTCACCATATTTAAAAGGGGGTAAAACGGGGTATAACCTGCCCTACTTACTTCACAAAAGTACTATAGGCTCAAATGAGAATGTATACTGCAAAGCTACTTTATAAACGACAGAGTGCCACCCAAATGCAAACTATTATTTATTTTAAAAAGATAAGTAAATAGGTACACACATACAAATGTATACAAGCACACACGTATGTACACATGTACACATACATACAGTTATTACCCAGTAGGACACAAAGTAAAAATGATATCCATTTTAGAAGTACTTGGACTTCTCTTTTCTTAAATTCTACACAGTAAAGATTTACTTAGAACATTTTAATTTTAAAAATATATGTATTCTTAACATTTAAAGATAAAATTCTATGAAGCAATAGGTACAATTGTAACTGAAAATACTTACCTTAACAAAATTATCAGGAAACATTCCTCTTCTCCCATTTAGTTCTCCTTCTAGCCATCCTTCCTCCTGTAGTTTTTTCACATTCCTGATGATTTCCCCAACTCGAATGGTTAATTCATCATCATGTATAGCATCATAGTCATACTCCACAATATAGTCAACTAAAATAAGGGAAAAAATAAATAAATGTCTGAAAACTAATTTGTGAAATACTATAAACCATACTAATAAACTTAAGAAATCTGTTTCACAACAATAATACTACAAAGACATCATCAAGGCTTGTCTCAATTATTTTAAATATTTGGCTACATCAGGAAATTTCTTGATTACCTTAGTACAGAGCACAGGACAGCTTTTAAGTGTGAGCCTCGAAGGAAATACAATACATAATTCATGCCATCAGATATTCTAAGTCAGATATATACCCCTTGTGGCAGACAGACCTGAGGTGGACCCCAGGATCCCCACCTCCTTGGTATTCACATCCTTGTATAATTCCCTCTCCTTCAGTGCGGATATAACCTGTGAGTGACTTCTAACCAATAGAATACAGCAAAGATAACGGACTGTATGTGATTACATAGCACTGTAATGCCCATCTTGCTAGGAAACTCACTTCTCCTGCAAGCTTTGAAAATGCAAACTGCTATGTTGTAAGCTGGCCTATAGAAAGGGACACAAGCAAGCAACTGAGAGGTCTCTAGATGACAGCCAGCAAGAAACTAAGGTCCTCAGTCCAACAACCCAAAAGGAACTGAATAATGCCAACAACCACATGAGCCTGAAAGCAGATCCTTCCCAAGCTGAGCCCCAGATGAGAACCCAAGCCTGGCCAAAACTTTCATTGCATCCCTACAGAGGACCCAACCAGCCATGCCCAGACTCTTAAACCACAGAACTGATGAGATAATAAATGTGTATTGTTTTAAGCTGCTAAATTTGTGTCATTATCATTATGGAACAATAGCTAACAAACATACCCTGAAATGATGATTAGTATCTATTTTATCTCCTTAAATATAGGATTTTAGATTATACAACATCATATGTGCATACCATTAATAATTTGTGGGGCTCATAAATGAAAAGCAATAAAAGACTTCCTATTCAAGACAGCAGACTAGCCATATGCCCATCCATCTTCCCCCTACAAGAACAATAGGAAAACAGAAAATACACACACACAAAACTGCAACCAAAAAGCAAAAAAAGGGAGTACAGACATTGTCATCACACCAACAGCCCTTCACATACTGCTCTCCCCACTCCTTTCTTTCTCACAGAACCTTGATTTTATTCAGATATTTTGGAACCCTGTACTTTTCAAGTGAGGCTTCTCCCAGCCCCACAGGGTTAAATCTTGACTAATCTCGACCAGTACCACCCAAGTATCAAGCACAATCAAGTCATCTGGGGAATCTTGTTTAAATGCAGATGCCGATGAGTAGGTACCAAGATATACAATGCTGCTGGTCAAAGAGTCAAAGGTCTAGAAACAGTCCATTTATGGTAATTCTAATCACATACAATTACACACATACAATGACTGGTTTTCAAACAGGCACAGAGCAGATGGATTCTGACCTTCCTTCTGAAAAGGTTTTATTTGACCTTAAAAAAAACACAGAGGGAGAATGTCCTCCTGCAGACTTCAGACATTCTTTAATGAGGATGGGATGCTCAAAAATATTATGACTGTTTGAGACAAGAAAAACAGAAGACATGATTAAGATGAAAGAGAAGAAAGATGAAAATGAACTGAATCTTTGCAGGAATCATCAAACTGCTAAATTAACCAACCCCAGAACTATAATACTTTTAGATTTTTCATTACATGAAGTGGTTTTTTCTTACCTTTTACGTAAATAGAGAGGATTGTTTTTTGCAGCTGAAAACATCCCAACACGGTAAGGGAGCCAGTGAGAAATTCTAACGAATTCTACAAGGATAGCTGATAAAGCCAGGAAAAGGAAGCCTAGAGAATTAAGGGAGCTATAAATGAGATAACCAAACTGCTCCAGAATTCCAGAAAGGCCAGAAATTCAAAAAAGGTGGGCTGACATGAAATGCAGAGATGAACATAGGTAAATTATTCAGTCTCTACACAGAAGGCTGACACCAGTTATCAACCCAACAACTTAATAAGACAAGATGCTAAGTAGCCAGGCATTTTTTTCCCAAGGCAAAAAACTAAAGGGTTTAATGTATCCCCCCCCCAAAAAAAATAAAAAATACAAGTTTGGGGAAACGATCACATAGTACAGCTACCATGGATGAATGCTGGTTTCAATGACTATTGAGAAATTTAGAGGTCCCCCCCAGAAATGGGCAGCTCCTGACCTGCCAATTCCAAAATTAAACTGTTAAGTCCTATCCACATAAATGGAGTTCCCAATCAGCTTTTTACTTATTTATTCTCAAATATGAGCAGACAATAGTTTATCAATGAAAGACCATGATAAACTGAAAAACTGCTCGTAAGATGAGCAGTCAGAACCCAAGCAGAAGAAGAGGGTGTCTGAGCAAAGATGGGAAGTGACAACAGTGATGAGAAATTGGTTACAACCAGGGGAACTGATCAAGTAAGTCAATATATTAAGGATAATGAGAGCCAAGTTTCTCTGTCAGAGAACAGAGTTACTCGTAAAAAGAAAAGGCTAGATTCAATCCTGTGATATTGAATTACAATGAGAAGTTTCGCATGAATTTATTGTTTTCAATACATATACAAACAGATAAAGATAGAAAATTACATGTAGATGTAAACATATGTAAACAAACATATGTATATATTTATCTATATATAGATACACACACATATATTCACTCACATAGCACACAAACACACACACCCTCCCTCCCTGGAACCAGCAACACCCCAATGGCAATGAGTAAACTTAATGCTGAGATCTTATAAATACCACTTTCTACTAAAAAGAACCAGGAATCTTGGGAAAATGGCCAGTTCCAGGGGTAGGCAGGAAAAGTACGAGATAAGCCTGGAACATTGTGTTGCATCAGAAAGCAAGGAAGTTCTCAAAGAAACGAAATGATATCAGTAACACAGAAGTTAATCAAAAGAGCTCCTACTGGCCAAATCAGGACAATTTCAGTATCAAAATAATGAAATTAACAGAATTACCCCACTGAATAAAATAAGAAAACATGAGTCCATACAGATTATAAATCAATGGAATTCTTAAATTATATGGTTGCATTGTGATTGTGTTATGAAAAGGTCCTGGTTTATAGAAAATACACACTAAAATACTCAGGTGAAAGACATCCATCAGGAAAAACATTCTTTGTACTCTATGTCTAACATTCGTAAAATTTAGTGATTATCTCAAAATAAAAAAAAAATTAAAAACATGCAAATTATATCCTCAAAAAATGTAGTTAAAGTTCATAAAAGAACAAAATGCTAAATGAAAAAATAAAAAATAAAAAGAGTGTGAAAATGTACATCTTCCAAAATGTCTTGTTAATTTTTTTTGGAAAGGTGAAGACAAATCCAAGAAAATTTTCCAAAAAAGGCAAAACAAAGAGACAAAGAAAACATGCAAGCAAAGACACAGGCAATCAATCCAACATCCAATTAACAGGAGTTCAAAAAGGAGAAAAGAAAATGGAGAATTAACTGTGAAATAATACAAGAAAATCATTCAAGGCTAAATGATGGAAGGAGGTCTGAGAGAGTTCAGTACAATGAACAAATAAAAAAGTACTCTCATCTAGGTGAAATTTCACAAGAATAAACAGATCCTAGAAAGCTGAGAGGAAATAAAAGTTCATCTACAAAAGAATGAGAATAGTATTAGAAGACTTCTTATTGGCAATACCAGATTCTAGGAGGAGAAAAAAATTCCATACTCTGCCAAATCAGCAAGCAAGCATAGAGTATAATATTTTCACACACGCAACAACAAAGAAAACTGACTCCCACATATGAAATTATATGATGTTACCCAACAAAAATAAAAATATAAACCACAATAGAAGAAGACACTTTTATCCAAGAAATAGCAGAGCCAATTCTGGAGAGTAAGAAAATAGGTGCTAAAATTGTAATGGTGCAACAAATCTAAAGGAACAAACAGTCTATACTAAACAGGAGACCAAAAGCTCTAGGAAGTATCTGACAGCAAAGAGGAGTGGGGTAAAGACTGTGAAATTTTATACTAGTCTTACAAATCTGGAACTCAAAGAGACAGTGAAGCCATATAAGGAGAGAAAAACTGATGAAGATTAAAACAAACTCCTGGGAATGCAAAGAGATATACAATGTTGATAACATACTCATCACATATACTAGTTGGCTAAACAGTAAAAAAAAAAAAAAATCTACATGCTACATGGTCATAATAATGTAGAAACTAATTACATCAATTTTGACGATCAAATTATTTTACAGCAGAAAAAAGGACTAAATTATGATTGTAGAACAAAATGTAAATGTTAACAGCCTAGTTATTACAAAGGGTAATAATCCTTAGAAAGGACTGGGAGAGGGGAGTTAGTAAAAGGAAGAGTAGAGGTCTAGCTTCATCATACAAAGGGCTAAGTCCACAAATACTATATAAGTTACTGGAAAAAGAAATAAAGGTGTTAGTACAGGTTGAGCATCCCTAATCCGAAACCTGAAATCCAAAACGTTCCAAAATCCAAAACTTTTTGAGCACCGACATGATGCCATAAGTAGAAAATTCTATACATTTTGGATTTCAGATTTTCGGATTAGGAATGTTCAACCTGTACAGGTATTCTGGTGATGCCACTCTACTGCTTCGTTATCCTGATACATTATTTTTTCCACTGTATTGATGGTATGTTGTATTTTTTACTGTTAAGTACTTATGAGTGAACAAGTGTAAGAAAATGATAGCAGCAGCATATAAATTCAGAATCAGGAATGGTCGTGATGAGAAGCAACCACAGACAGTCCACATGGGTAGCTGAGATACTGACTCCTTTCTTTGTGATGGTTCAATGTACTCAAACTGTTTCATGTACAAAACTATTAAAAATACTGTATAAAATTACCTTCAAAGGATGTGTATAAGGCGTATACAAAACATAAGTGAATTTTGTGTTTAGACTTGGGTCCCACCTCCAAAATAACTCCTTATGTATACGCAAATATTCCAAAATCTAAAAAAAAAAAAATCAGAAATTGAAAACACTTCTGGTCCCAAGTATTTCAAATAAGGGATACTGAATCTGCATACTCTTAATTTAGTAAGGTATCCAATAGGGAAATAGAACTATGTTGGGATAACAGTAGAAAGGATATTAGATTATAATAAGTAAGCTAATCGTTACCTATCATATCAACAGGTTAAAAAGTGAAAGTATCAAATCAAAATCAGCAGTACAAACATTTAAAAACATAAAAGCAAAAAAAATTAAAACAAAAAGATTCAGACAGTTCAAAGTGGCTTCCGCTCTGGAGAATGAAAGTAGAAGTAGACAACAACGAAGCAGGAAAATACTTTTTCTCATCATAAGTCATTTAAATTTTTTTTTCATTTGTATATCATGTGTAAATATTACTCTGATAAGATTTACTTATTTTTATTTTTTTGGTGGCTGGCCAGTAGGGGAGCTGAACACTTTGATAAGATTTTTTTAAAGCAGTAAATATTAAAGTGGCTTGTCTAATATTATGGTAAAAAATGTTTATAACAATGACTGCATGTGTTATAATTAATATGTTCATTGAGTCAAAGAAAATCTATTTTATTTCCCTTAGAGAAAACACCATATGGTAAAATAAGGTTAAATTCTTGCTCTTTTAAACTTATTCATAGGCTGGTCCGAAGACAGTGAGTTATCTCAATCAATTGTTCACAGTCAGTTACAGAATCAACTCCTTGTTCTCCTCTTCTCCCCTTCTCACTGCTTGACTCAAAAAAAAAAAAAAGAAATTTATTCATAATTAGGTATGAAATGTTAAGTAAAAAATGGTTAAGAAACATATGTAAACGAATAACATACCTTTCTAAAAAAGAAAAGAAACAAAAATATGCATGGAAAAATACTTAACTAGCTACCTTCAAAATGTTAATTAGAGGTTACGTCTGCCTGAAGGAATCCGAGATATTATTTATTATCATCTTTTTATTTCATGTATAGTAAAGAATTAACCTTCTCTAAAAGAAAGGTCTGGAGCTTGCTCTCATCTCCTGGGAAGTGATCTCTAGGAAGAGTGTCCTTGTTTACTTGGGGACTTCGTGTTCCTTGGAGACCTTTGTTTACCTGGGGACTACACCAAAAAGTCTAACCATGTAATTAAATTAAGTTGGGGGCTTTAGAGCATCCAGTATTCACTCTACCTCCACAGGGCTGGAGACTAAAGGTCAGCCACGCAGGCAGTCAAACTGTATCTCCTCAACAAAAACTCTAGACACCAAGGTTGAGGTGTGTGTTGTCACACATCGTGGCCGGGAGGAGCTAAGGTTTTGTATAACTCCACAGGACAGGACAACTGGAAGCTCCACATTTGGAACCCTCCTAGACTCTGCCCTATGCTTCTCTTTCCTTGATTGATTTTAATCTGCACTCTTTAGCTTTAATAAACTGTAAACAAGAGTATAACAGCTTTTAGTAAGTCCTGAGTCCTTCTAGGACTGATGTGAAGGCAGTTTTAGAAATTCCCAAACTCTGCAGTTGGTGTCAGAAGTGAGGAGCAGACTTGTAAACTATAATCCCTACCTTAGCACTTTACTACAATAAACATATTAATTGGGTAAAGAATAAGTTACTAAAAAAACTGATACTAACCAGACAGTATGTAACAACTACATTTACTCAAAAGTTACAACTGTTTAAATAAAATCCTATTTAACTCAAGAGTTTTCTATACAATTAGCAAGCAGGCCATCATTTCAAGAATCAGTAACCTCCCAATTTCGGAAATTCACACAACTCATTCTTCCGTTGAAAACTGGCAAACTCCGAAGCAAATTAAACAAAACCTTTCCACTATTTAAAAGTTATGTTTCACTGATTAAATAAAAAATAAATAAATAAAAATAAACGTTGACTAAATACACTATTTGGGGGAAAAAAATACGTACAACCTGAAAAACACTCCACAATGTATATATAGGGTATAAAACACTGCAAGGGCATACAAACCTTTGTCTATCTTTCATTTCAATTGTTATTACCACTGAGACAGAAAGTGAAATTAAGTTAATTACTTTGGCTATTTATCAATTTAGTTTTCAAGTGTGCAGAAAGCAACCCACATTAATCAGATATCACATTTTAGCAATTACATGATCTGCAGGGATAAAAAGATTTAAAAACAAGCCATCAAAGGACCTGAAGTAACAGAACACTACATAATTTGAACTAACCTTCCCAAGAAAGGCCACTAAAAAAGCTGGATGAAACAAGAAAATCACCTCCTTAAAAAGATCTAAAAACTAAAAATACAGTAATATCACCAGATGAAATCCAGGTGAGGACTGGAACTCAGAGAGGTAAGCACAATATTGGTGCCTCTTTTGCTTTGGGAGGTATCTGCCAGTCTTACAGACATGACTAAGAGGCTAAGACTTGCCATGGTAGGGTATAAAAGCAGAGTCCAGGACCTATCAAGGGTGGTACCTCTGAGAAACCACATGCAATTTGGGATAGGACCTAAATGCAGTAGCTCTTATTAATGTTATTTATTTGACTCAGGAAACCAAGACAAAAGAGAAGTAACCAAAATTCTCTCTGGGAGAAGATATCCAAGGCCTAAAACTGTGTCAAGATTATTTTTTAATTTACAAACATCCAGAGACAAGCAAAACTAACAAGGCATGTGAAGTAACAAAACATCATAAACAAGTACCTAGAGAAACAAAAAACAATAGAAACATTCCAATGAACTTAAGATAGTGGACTCATCAGATACAGACTTTAAAATAATATTTACTATACTCACAATTATAAAAATTCAGCTTGAAAAATTGACACAGAGCTGAAAACGGTAGACAGTGAGACAGTAGCAAACATGAAAAAGACACCACATAGGTATTATAGACCTGAAAAAGACAATAACCAAAAACAGGAACTCCATGGATGAGTTTAAAAGTATATTAGAAATAGCTTCAGTGAAAGGGCCGCTAGGTAAACAAGAGCTAGCCAAAATGAAGCCAAGGGAGACAAAAATATGGCAAATATAGAAATGAACATTTGATACCACATAGGTATTATAGACCTGAAAAAGACAATAACCAAAAACAGGAACTCCATGGATGAGTTTAAAAGTATATTAGAAATAGCTGCAGTGAAAGGGCCGCTAGGTAAACAGGAGCTAGCCAAAATGAAGCCAAGGGAGACAAAAATATGGCAAATATAGAAATGAACATTTGAGACACAGAGATATACTAAGACAATCCAACATGTTTAACTGGAGTCCCAGAAAGAGAAAATAAAAAGCAAATATATGGAAAGTTAATATCTATGAATTCACCAAACTGCTAAAATCCATCTATCCATAGCCTCAAGAAGACCAAGCAATTCCAAATAAACAAAAAAAAATCTACAAACCCAACATAATAAAAACGGGAAAAGCCCAAGGGAAAAAAATATCTTAAGAAAAAACAGGCTACCAAAGAAGCAACACACAAACTAATAGCTGACTTCTCAGCAGCAACACTGGAAGCCAGAAGGCAACAGATTAGTATCTTAAATGTGCAGAAAGAAAATAACTACAAACCATAAACTCTCCATACCAGAGAAAATATTCTTAAAAAGACGGAAAAAAATAAAGATACTTCTGATGATTCAGAACTGGAAAATTATACTGAGATGATTTTCATATACTTTACTTACCTTATATTAACAAAATCTCTACTCAGAAGTCCAAATTTCATTTTAAAATAGTATATGTTTTTCCGGTAAAATTAACTTATTCTTTAAAAAAAATTAGTTTGCTGTAAAAGTTACTCTCATACACATTAAAGCAGAATTCCATTTTCAATTTTTTTTTAGATTAGCAACTACATTTAAAAACACAAACTTCTCATTTAGAGTTAAATGAACCATATCCTCCTGAAGTCAGTAAACCAGATCCTCCAAATACATTCATCCTATTCAGGGATATTTTTGCCAATATATGAGTAGCCATCCTCTCTAATGCCAAATACTGAAACTATGTTTACTTAACTGATCAATTCTAAACTACCTCCAACAGCAATACTGCACTTGTATGGTTAGTTCATTCAGTAACCCACTTCCAATACATATCTCAAAAGACTGAATACCTGAAAGAAGCCTATCACAATGATCAGTGAAAAATAAATTTGAGCCACAAGAGACTATAGAATGCCCAAAGAGGTTTATCAATTCAACATTCTAAAAAGAGATGCTACAGAGTTGGACCAAACTCAGAGGCCTAGAGACATGAGAACCTATAAAACTGGGCTGGTTCTTGGATATGCTATAAAAGCTAAAACCCTAAACATCTGAATAAAATGGATAAATTTTTATTTAAAAAAATTTGAATTACTCAAGAGAAAAATCAACAGATCAATAATCCAGGAAAAAAAATCCAGAAGTAGTCTAAAAAACACCTCAAAAACAGTTCCCAAAAGTAGACTGTTTATTTTAAAGATTAATTTTTTTAAACTACCATAAAACACAAAACAAGCCTACAAAGTTCCACTGTTTAAAATAATCATTATGTGAAATAATTTGAATGATAATAATTTGAATGACCAAAGATTACACCCAGAAATGTCCTCTCACAAATAGATATGGTCCTAAAAAAATGCCAGTAAAGGGAATTCAAACTTCTAACTGGATAATTAGTCACCAAAACCAAGCAGAGTCTATCAAGGGATAGGTTCATTCTTGGAAAATCTAATTTATCATATAAATAGACAAGATCCTTACAGATTCTAAAATAGTATTCAATAATAAAATTTAGCATTTGACTGTATGAATCCCATCCCTCTCGTCCCAGTAAAAGGAATGAGGTTTTAAACCCAAGCTTTTATTTCCAGGACTAAGTATTTATTCTTTACCATAAATGGAGAAATGCAAAACTGATTAGCATTGCTTAATGTCATTAAACAATGACATTTCATTATTTAAGTCCTCTATAGTTAGATACCAGGTCTATTAGTCAAAATACTAATGAAAAGCACAGTATGGTCCCTAAACTTCTTTTAGTTATATAATAGTATCATCCCTAAAGTTTTTTTTAGCTATATTAGAATTTCTGTCATTTATTTTCTCAGGCTTGTTAAATACAGAACTGATAAGCAGCATTTCTTACATGTTTTTCAACAGGGATAAGTATATCTAGTCTTTCTTAAGGTAGTAAACAAACTGCACAGAAAACCCACTCTTCCACTTTGTACCTCAAGTATTATTCAAAGGTTTGCATAGTACCATATACTCTTATCACATATCCAAAGAGAAAAGAGAAGGAAATCTGATATAAGGAAATTTTTACACAGTATTACATCCCTTCTAACATTACTAAGTTAGATTAATGGATGACAGTTATCCACAAAAATAACCTTAATAAAAAATTTAAAAACAAAAAAGATTTTAATCTCCCAAAGACTAATTACTTAAGAGTTAGTACTAAAAACAAAGTTACCATCTACATATGATTAATGCCTCCTCCTAAAATAAATCCTAAAAACAACATACAAAATTCATCTAAGAGCAAGTAAGTTAAAAAATTCAAATATTCTTCATTTCTCCTCTTACTCCCACTATTAACTGTGAGAAAACACTAGAAATTAATTTTAAGCATGTTTCAGGCCAGACCAAAAAATACCAGATGAATGTTCGTCATAAAGTTATACAGTACTCACCAAAAAAAAAATCCTATGAAAACCTGTTGGATACATAAGCAAAAGATCGATGTGTGACAGTTAAAATTTGTTAGAAACTTCTTAAGAGAAAATAGTTACCCAAACACATGAACAATGTGTAATACCAATCCACGATTTTTAGGTGATAAATACTTAAATTTCTTTATTTTAAAAACACATTAGGGTAGTCATTTCAATTCGTATTACTTGGCTTTTTTAAACTCAACATTCTGTCCCTTTCCTAAAATGTTTTAAGAAATAATTAAGATGACATGCTTTAAAATCAGATCAATACAAGTTTGATCCTGTCTTCTACACATCCTGTCTCTGACCTTGGGCAAGTAACAATTTCTCTAACTTAACTCCTCAATCTGAAGAATGGGAACAATAATGTTTTACCTCATAACTCTCTTGTGGGGATTAAATGTTCAATACAATGGCCAGCATAGTAAGCATTCCCTAAATGCTAATAATTAGCAAAATATCAGCTAAAAAGAAATTTTAAACTTAACCAAAAAAAGGGAAGTTGCTATAAAAGATTTCACTTGCTTTCTAAATAGACTTTAAAACATAATTAAGTTATATAGACAACTACAAGAACCTATAAAAACAACAGACTTAATAATGTTTTTAAGCATCTATCAAAAATAAATACACACACACAAAAAAAACCTAAATTCTTGTAATCAAAGAATAATGATTAAATTCAAATTTCCAAAAAAACATTATCGGCCAAGATTGAGAGCAGGGAATCATTTTTTACTCATCTGTGCCTCAGCACAGTGTCTGACATATAGTACGTATTTGTAGCACTGAAATGACAAATATGTTGGCTACAATTTTAAATTCTATTGCTTCTTGGCCTTTTAGCTAAGATCAAGTGTAAAATTTTAAACTCTTATTCAGGTTATTAACTTTGATTTTCAATGAATTTAGCTTTTCTGTCTAATAGTATAGCACAAGTATAATCATACTCAATCTTCATTCCACAAATATTTGAGTTGCTGCTACCGGAAAGCACTTGTTCTAGGTGCTTGGGATACACCTAAGGAAAAAAGGTCTCTTCACTCCAGGAGTTTATATTCTAACAGGGACAATCAGAAATAAATAGTAAGTGTAATAAGGAAATTACAAAGTAAATTACAATCTGGATGACAGAATGGCTAAAAATAAAAAAAGGAAGATCAAGAATGCCTGTTATCTGTGACCCAAATGACAATTCTCAGAGGAAGAATTAGCCCTTTGTTCCACATTTTATAGTGGTTACGAATAGAAGCAATGGAATAGGATTGCCTGGGTTCAAACCATGGCCTTGAATTAATTAATACTACTGTGCTTGTTTCCTAATCTATAAAATGAAAGTAACAACAGTACCCCAAAATGTATAGATTTGTTGTGAGAATTAAATGAAAGACAATGCATTTAACAGTCCTTCTGAACTTTTTCAGATCACAGAACTCACCTGAAATCCCATGAAGATCATAGACCCTTTTCACAGAACAATTCCATCACAAAGGTCCACGAAAAAGTTTAAATGTTTAAAATTGACAGGCCTGTGAAATGTTTACCCCATGTCATTTTGGGGAACTTGTTACATCTCTAAAAATTATTTTTGTGTTTTCCTTTTCAGGTCTTCACCAACAGCATTCATTTATTTGTGAAATGCCACTCAAATCTTAGTTATTTCTGAAGTTACACAAGCATTATAAACTGAAAGAACAGTTCTCTTATTACTAAGACCAAATCATACTTCCAAATCACAGTCTAAATGTTGTTCAAAAACTTCAAATCCTCTAATACACCAGCAGATCATGTACCAAAAACCACATTTTATGTGGAAAACAGAATAAAATAAACATAAAGCCTATTATATGCAATCTACTAAAATGAGCATTTTTATGAGAAAATATATTTAATTACAATAAATCATCACCAATTAAATATCTAATAAGATTGCATAATGCCTTTAAAATATTTTCATACATATGCTCACTAGCTTCACAACAAACTTATATGGTTTACATTCTTAAACTGCACTGTTCAGCTGATCAACTACCAGCCATAGGTAAAGACTGAGCACTTGAAATGTGGTTAGTCCGACTGAGGTGTTACATAAGTGTAAAATACATACCAGATTTCAAAGACAGAAAAAAAATGTAAACTATCTCATTAATCACTTTTTTACTAAATATGTGTTGAAATAACACATTTTCTTTAACTCAACATATCTAAAATAATAAAATTAATTTCACCTATTCTTTTTTATTTTTTAATGTAGCTGCTAGAAAATTTAAAATTATATATGTAATTTAGCTACTTAGTATGCCTCAATGAATATATATATATACTTGCTTCACGACACCCACCTTAAAGATTGTATAATTTTACAGTTCAAGCAACACTGTTTTAAGTTATTTTAAACAAACTTTTTAAAGCTAGAAAAATAAGTCTTCATGCCTAAATTTAACATGACAAATTGGAGACTCATACAGAAATTCTCCCATTTGCAAAACAGGTAACTTTCCCTTTATTTTCATACATGGAGTAGGGAATCAGCAGACCCACCTGACAAGATGCTTAGTATCCCAGATTACTGATTCTCTACTAAACGGATGTAAGAGCCTCAATTAAGAACCACACAGAATTAAAGAATTTATTTCAAAAAAAAAAAAAAAAAAACAGGTTAGACCTCATCCATCAATTTGAAACAGTAATTCCATTGGGCAATATTTTTTTACTCTGGTTTAGGTGGACATACTTCAATATATTTAAATTTTGCATTATTTGTTAGATTGGCCCTCTCTCCCTGATTACTCCAAATTAAAGTATTATCAAGTCAGACTTAGTAAACACATAGCAAGTTCCCAATTTACTGCTAGTCATTAAAAACGTTAACAAATTTTTTAAATATAATAAAATAAGTGATGTGATCTCTGGCCTAATCAATGAGCTCAGAGCAAGTAAGGTCATTTACACATGAAATTAAGAGAATAACAAAGGAGTTTTTATTTAGACTTTAATCTATGAAGTTCTAATCATAAGTTCAACTGGGTTTTATATATAAATATAAAAGATTATTAAGGGCCGGCCCGGTGGCGCACTGCGCTAGTGCGCCGCTTGAGAAGCGCGGCAGCGCTCCCGTCGAGGGTTCGGATCCCACATACAGACCGGTTCCCGCTCACTGGCTGAGCGAGGCACGGGGGCAACACCGAGGGTTGCAATCCCGTTGCCGGTCCCGGTCCGGTACGGGGGCGACACTGAGGGTTACGAACCGTTGCCGGACACGGAAAAAGACAAAAAAAAAAAAAGATTATTAATATAAAAGATATTATAATATAAAAGATATTATATATTTAATTAGCAATGATTTATTGCAATTAAATATAAGAATATAAAGAATATAAGAACTTAGAATTTTGTGGAAAAGGAGTTACCTTGAAATTTGAAATATAGCCTTTATATTTCCATTTGACACTCATTCTGAAATTTTAACAGATTTATTTTCATCATTTAAGGTAATTTTTTTGACCTGCTTCCTAAAAAGTGTTTGATAAGAGTGGCCAAATACGTAAGTAAAAATGGACTCTTCATCTTATATGGCATACACGCATGCGCACACATACCAAAACAGCAAGGCAAAATACTCCTCAGGATGCAACCTGCTACAACAGAGCAGAAATTTTAATTAAAGCCTAATGCAAAACTTTGATTTTAGGAGAATACATTCCCAAATAAACTAAAAGTTGTTTCTAACACAAAGAATGTGGAAAACCCCTGCAGAACAGTATACTTTTGTTAAGACCAACTTTAAATATGTTTCCTAAAAACATACTCTACTTTAACCAGGACTACATGATCTCAATTTTAGAAATACATGAACGTCTACACTTATAATCACAAATTTGGCACTTGATTATTACAAAAATCATGATAAATTCGAATGACACTCTTATAGTTAATAAAGACAATCTTAATTTGATATTAGGTACATTTCTGGCCTTCTCAACACCTAAGCACTGACAGGACACCCTAAAGGATAAGACCGTTTTAATATTTCAGGGAAAGGGATCTCAAAGGGATCAGCTCAAGTGAAGATTGCTTCATTCTAAAGATCCACTGCCTGGAGCAGAGGGAAAAAAATACTTTGGCTACTGCCAAGTACCCACTATATCATCTCTGATCAAATTAATGAGATGAATAAACCCTATTTGCCTTCCAAAGCAGGAATCTATATTCTGATCGTCCCTACACTTCTTTTTTTTTTTTCCTTTTTGTCTTTTTCCGTGTCCGGCAACGGATCGCAACCCTCAGTGTAGCCCCTGGACCGGACCGGGACCAGCAACGGGATCGCAACCCTCAGTGTTGCTCCCGCGCCTCGCTCAGCCAGTGAGCGGGAACCGGTCCGTATGTGGGATCCGAACCCTCGGCGGGAGCGCCGCCGCGCTTCCCAAGCGGCGCACTACAGCAGTGCGCCACCAGGCCGGCCCGTCCCTACACTTCTCTGACTACATTTTAATATTTGTGACACTGGAACATATCCCCTTAAAGTACTACATACCCCTCTTGTTTGAATTTCTAATGGATTCACATGTTAAGTTTCATTTCTGTAATGTAGTCTTATTCCTATCTCAATACTATAAGCCATCCCAACACATTTATGACATCCATAAATAACTGAAGGGAGGAAGAGGCAGGACCATGTATATCAAAATCCAGAGGTCATGGGAAATTAAAAAAACAAACAAACAAAAAAACCCAGGTGATTCTAATAATATGCCCAATCCCTAACACTGTTGTAAACTACTTGAGGCACCAAAACTTTTATTTGTCCTAAATCCCCTAGCACCCAGCATGGCCTTAATCACGTTCCTCACATTAAGGCAAATATTTCTTGATTAATCTATCAGCAGTTCCTTTCCTTGATGATGTGACTTTGTGACAGAACCTTTCTCTTAATGTTGTTGGTAACTGTTTGTTCCTATTACCATACTTAAAAGTATTTTCCTACTAGACTCCCCTAGTTATAAGATGCTACAGTCACTCCCTTTTGAAACTACTTCAGACATTGAATCATCAAAAGGAACCTGAGCTAAGTGACACTGATAAGTACTAAAACCCTGTTAGTACTCGTATTTTGCAAATGAGTTAAGAAACAGAACAGAACTGTGATGGTAAGTTTAATAAGCTACACAAAATTTGAAAGATTATAAAATGCAAGTTTACTGGAGCCATTGGAAAGTACTGATATGGTATATATAGGCTCTGAGAAAGAAAGAATCCATAACACTACCATACCTGACACTAGATCAACATTTTTAGCCAGATATCAATTTAGAATAAATTTTTTAGAAGCAAAGTCTTTTCTTTTTTTTTTTTTTTTTTTTTTCCTTTTTTATTCAGAAGTGGTAGTCTCTGAAGTGCCACGGGCTCGGCCCGCAAAGTCTTTTCTTAGAGTAAATGCTCCTTTAAGTGCATACAACTAGTAAACATACTTTTGATAAATCAAATCAGGTTAAACGGAAATGATCAGGTAAAAGAGTACAACATCAAAGCATCTGAAACCTTCGGAAACAAACAAAAAAACAAAACAAAGCAAAGCAAAAAAGCAGTAATGTGAAGTTTAGGACAAAGAAGGAAACATTTAGAAGCCCAAAAGGAAAATGCCTACTTCACTTGGGGCTAAAACCAAGTTTGATTCAAAAATGATAGTACTATAGCATGGTCTTTGGTCAGAAAAGTCCTAAGAAGATGAAGAAAATTCTATCTGCTTAACAGTGGTAATAGGACTGGCCAGTTAATTCAGTTGATTAAAGTGTGATGCTGATAATACCAAGGTCCAGGGTTCCATCCCCATACCAGTTAGCCACTAAAAAGAAAAAAAAGTAATAAGTGTCTCTATTGTGAACTAGTCTAAACAAATAACATAACCTCTAAAGAAAGCTGGGGGGAGTGTGAGGGAAGACAAAAGAACAGGTACACTCTACCAAAAAAAAAAAAAGTCTAATAACTAGCCTTTCACTTCAATGAAACCAAGGGACGAACAAGTAATATTACTTTCAAGTTTCTTAATGCCTTACTCATCCATTTATTATATTGGCAGTGATAAGCACTTAACATCCTTAAGGATTGTGTACTTTTTGAAACAGAAGGGTATGCTGAAATTTTGTAATCTGCTTTGCACTGTGTCTGAAAGAAAGGAAACCAAGTGAAAATATAAGCACTTAACATCCTTAAGGATTGTGTACTTTTTGAAACAGAAGAGTATGCTGAAATTTTGTAATCTGCTTTGCACTGTGTCTGAAAGAAAGGAAACCAAGTGAAAAAGAGACAACAGCAAAGAAAAAGCAGACACATCAAAACCCTAGGATTTCCAAACTATGACTAGGGAATATCTGAGCACTCAGAGACCCCATTTCACCCCACAGTTATTCAGGACCACTGATATCACACTTACAGATTCAGCTACTAATGTACACTACTAATGTAGTCCCAGGACAGAAAATATATATAAAGTCTACAGTTTAGGAGCTCAGTTTCTTGTCAGCATTACTGCTTGGCTCATCCTAAACAATTCCAAAAACTAAGCTCACTTTTCTTTCTGCAAACAAATACCTACCTTGTATATCTGACTTCGTTTCTCTATGGCTAGGTCTTCAAAGCCGACTGCCAGACCCCATTTCCTCCCTTTTCCTCCAGGATGCCAGTCTGAATCTCTATCTAGTGCTTGCTAAGAACCACCCAGCCCACTCTCATGCTAAATTGGCCTGCTCAACCTATCTGTCTTCATACTACATTTTGCTACACATATCCATGATGCTAACAGGCTGACCATAGGCATATATGGAACTCCATCCAGATTAGCCAGACTAAAGTTCTGCCCCTTTCTCCATCTACAAAGATTTACTGCCTGACTGCTGAGATTATTAGGTCCCTAAATCCTGCTTGTGTTTAATCTGTATAGTAGTCAGATATGAAATCCTATAACAAGCAAGTCACACTCCATCACAATTACCCAATATACCTAAATTTCAATGACATCATATTAGGTTTTAGTAACTCTTTCTTTTCTGAATGGAAACTCTAAAAACTTTCAGATCTTTCACAACTTGCTTCACCAGTTTACCTAGGAAACAGGTATGCAGCTCTGCCCTATTCCCACCCAAATCAAGAATCATATACCTTTTTCTCTGCCTGTCTCCAAGCCCTTGACAAGACACCACGTTATACACATTATAAAATTAAACATTTTTATTATACTCAAAATATAATTAACAATAGGGGAAGACATTACTTGACAGAGAAGGGGGAAAAAACAACAGATTTGGATTATGCATAGATAAAAATTGGGGGATTTTTGATTGGCAATATACCATGCACCAACAACACTTAGTGTTTTATAACTTTTTATCTAAAATGCCTTAAAAATTAGCTCTTAGTTAATGTGACATCATTTTACTTTGCAAATCCCTCTTTCAGAGAGGTATATGACATATTTCAGGCGTGTTTCTATAGGAAAATATAAAATATTATGAATGTGAATTTTCCCCCTTAATGTGATTTTATGGAATTTAAACTATTCTAAGTTTGAAACACTAAGGAAAATATGATATGAATGCTTACTAATTAAGGAGCAAAATTAATAGATTTGCCAGTGATTCAACTTTGAAACAAAAATTTCCTAATATTCTTTTTTCGTGCTCTGGCTTAGTTTAATTAAAGTACATCCTGAAATCGAAAGGTGCCATCAGCAGGCAATTTCCATTTGCAACTACTTATCTGAATGAATCAAGATTTTCTCCAAACAGTGCAAAGTAAAATAATGAAATCACTCTACTACAAAAGTGTATATATCATCTAAACCAATTGAAAATTTCTGTTAAAACAATCTCATGATTGATGTGATATCTGCAAGCTTATAAAATAAAGTTAAACTAAAAAGTTCATAACCTTATCTAAAATTTACAGAAATTTAATCCTTAAAATCAGCTTAGTTTTTCAAAAATAAAAATTCACATATAGTAACACTTTGTGCCATTTACTTTGTCTTATTCTCCTCCAAAATGCAAATCTTTGGAACAAGAAAAATAAGTACTGCCCTTCTAGCTCTCTAAGATCTCCCCACATTCTTCCACACAGAATGCCTCATATTTCTTGATGATCAGCATTTTTCCACATTTAACAAACGTAGAAACTAAAAACATTAGTTTAACATAAAATTCAAATAAGTCTCTACTAGTATTCACACCACTTAAAAATTTGTCCTAAGCAACTAAACTTATTACCAACTAAAAATGAACTTTCTCACAGTACACCCAAGAGTGGTTGAGTATTTCTTATCTGAAATGCTTGAGACCAGAAGTGTTTCAGATTTCGGATGTTTTCAGATTTTAGAATATTTGCATTATACTTACACTCCAATGAGCATTTCCTTTAAGCGTCATGTTGGTGCTGAAAAAGTTCTGGATTTTGGAGCATTTAATATTTTGGATTTCAGATGGTCGATCGGTAAAGAAAAAAAGTATCTTCCTATGTAATTTCTGTAAGATTATATTACATAAAATTCAATTTCTACATTAATACAAAATCATCTCATCCTACCGGTCCTTGAAAGACAATAGCCTGCTTCCAACAAAGGTCAAAAATTGAGAATTTTTTTTTCAAGTTGGTACAAGAATTAGGGAAATCATTTGAAAATAAAAATAACAACCAATGCTGGCAATGTTCTAAGCACTTTACAAGTATTAGCTCATTCACTCCTCCTAACAAACAATCTGAGGTTGATACTTTGTTCCCATTTATAGATTAAGAAACTAAAGCACAGAGAGGTTAAGTAACTTGCTGAGTCACACAGTGAGTAGGTAGAAGAGCCAGGATTTGACCTCAGGTAGTCCTCCCGTCCAGAGCCCATGCTCTTAACTCTCTAGTTGTACCACCTAAATGTAAAAACCACCACTTAAAAGGTATCTAAGTTATCGCAAAACTAAGTTTTTAAGATTTTTTTCATTCTGTGACAAATCAGATACAGTATCATGTAAACATTTTAGAGTGCATCTTATATCTCAAGAAATAAAAGCGAAAGAAAACCAAGCAAATGAGTTTTAAAGAAGAAACTCCCTTTAAATGAACTTGAGAATTTTAATATGATTACATGACCACTAAGTTTAAAGTACACATTCATATAGAAATGTTTTACAAACAGTTTTCAAAAATTAGCTATAAATACCCAAGTAACAGACCTTCAAAACACATTTTGAGTAGTCAAGTTGAGAGTATGCTAACGTCGAAATTTACCAAGACTATCTGGCAACTCACCTACCCAGAACAAAGTAAAAAAGTCACTACGAAAAATCCTCTGGACAATCAAAACAGGTATTCCAATGTTCAAGTATCAGTATCCATTTACTTTTCACAACAGACGACCTCACATGCTAAGGGCCTAGATGAATGATTTCCACACTTATAGAAAAAAACAAAAGGGAGGATGAAGGGGAACACTAAATAAGTTAGAAACACATCCAAGAGCAAAGCAGAAGGAAAAAAGTACCTATTTTAAATAACTTCAAGATGCAAAGAAATGTTATTTAGCATCAGATCAACAATACCAAATATTGGATTAAACATAGATTCTCAAAGGATCACAGTAAACGACAGTCACAAATGATGACCCTAGATCATCAAAAGAGGTTTAATCATATTCTGCATCCTATTCAAGACAGAAAAGAACCGTATATTTAATTTTAGTATAATTTTCATCCAAAGCAGTTAAAGTGGTTTTACAATTTAATACTAAAGAAATAAGCAATTACCCTGTAGGCTCAACTCATCAATTAGAAAGGAATTCATTTGAAAGTTCCAAATAGCAAACGTTTTGTTTTACTGTTTCTGAGTTCAAGAGCACTTTGTGTAAAAGTGATCTCAACGCAGGAGGGAGGTGGGGGAACATAAAATTAGAAAGGCTAAGAAAACAAAGAATAGCTAGGCGAGTGTCTGTAAACACTACGCTCAAAGTATCCCCCACAAAACAAAGTGTGGGCAGAGGGTGCCACATCAGCAGTACTCTGTATTTGTCCTGCTTCTAAATCGTCTGTTAGTTTCATGTATTATTAATTTTGGTAATGGTTTGTTGATATGAAGCAGTACCAACTCTCAGGTGCAAAAAGTGATAGCATCCTCCTGATTTACTCTACAAAACCAAACTTTGGTTTATTCTAACAGAATACGCTTAGCCTTATGGCGGCACAAGTTTGATTTCAAAAAATAAAAAGCTATTCTCTTTTAAATTACTTTTAATTTTTAAGGGATGGAGGGAGTTAGTTCCTAGCCCACACCGAATTCTGTTACCAAAAGAATTGTTACACCACTTAACGAAACTCCTTTTCAAATCAGACCGCAACGCATTCTGCTTTAACTCCAAACAAAACTTTAAAACACATAGTAAATAACATATAAGGCCTTGTACTTTTCTCTCCTCCAGCAAGGAAGTCTAAGTCCAAACAGGAAATTACTCCTCAAAGGGTTCAACACTGAAATCCTATCAAACCCCAACCCAGTCCTCAGAAGGAGATTTAATATTTAAGTGCCAACACACTTGCCTAGGTAGAACAGAAGTAAAAAACTCAAGCTTCTCTATCCTCGAGGCATACCCTGCAAGTTTTAGCAAGAAAATAAAATTGCCTTTTCTGACTCCCTCTCTCTATATATCTTTAAAAGCCAAACAGACGTAAACAAAACCTCGCAGAAAAAAACAAAGTTAAAAAGGCTACTTTGTCAAGTTTTTCGATCTCCCTCCCCGATCCGATAAGGAGGGAGAGGGAAAGAAGGGACG
>NW_007729106.1:164444-168100 GCF_000696425.1 Galeopterus variegatus
AGGGGGGGGGGGGGGGGGGGGGGGGAAGGGGGGGGGGGGCGGGGGGGGGGGCGAGAAGCTCGGGGCAGATTTTAACCGGGCAGTGGGCGAGGAGAGGTGGCCAGGCGCCCCCGCCCCCATTCCCGCACCTTTCCAGCGAACTGGAAAACAGGTGGAGAGGGAAGCGCAAGACGAAGCACCCGCGAGCCCTCCGACAAATTTCTCCCAGAGAAGAGCAAGTGGAAGGCAGGACGGAGAGGGTTGGAGTATTGCATCGCAAGGCTGACACCATCGCCTCCCCACCGAGGCCGAGAAAGGGAACCGCCTCCCCGGATCGGGAGGGTCGGGATGGGCGGCGGGAAGCTCCCCCGAGTCTCTTACCCATGCTGGGGGCGCCCGCGGGGAGAAGCCCGGCGCCCACTGCTCCTCCTCCTGTGGCGGGCGCGGCCGCTGCTCCGCGCTTGTCCTTCCTGAGCTCAGGCGGGGAGAGGAGGCGCCTCCATCCGCTTCAGCGCGGCCCGTGAGGCGGGCTGCTCCCTACGCGCCCGCCGTCCTAGAACGCGACGCCAAAGTCTGAGGTGGAGACAGGGACACAGGCCGGGAAGGTGCGGGGAGTTGGGCCGGGAAAGAGGAAAATCTCGCGAGAACGCCCTCGTTCTCCCTGCCACGCCCCCGCCGCGTTAGGGCTCTCTCTCCCCGGACCCCGGCTGGTGCCAGGTGCGGTGNGGGGGGGGGGGGGGGGGGGGGGGGAGAAGCTCGGGGCAGATTTTAACCGGGCAGTGGGCGAGGAGAGGTGGCCAGGCGCCCCCGCCCCCATTCCCGCACCTTTCCAGCGAACTGGAAAACAGGTGGAGAGGGAAGCGCAAGACGAAGCACCCGCGAGCCCTCCGACAAATTTCTCCCAGAGAAGAGCAAGTGGAAGGCAGGACGGAGAGGGTTGGAGTATTGCATCGCAAGGCTGACACCATCGCCTCCCCACCGAGGCCGAGAAAGGGAACCGCCTCCCCGGATCGGGAGGGTCGGGATGGGCGGCGGGAAGCTCCCCCGAGTCTCTTACCCATGCTGGGGGCGCCCGCGGGGAGAAGCCCGGCGCCCACTGCTCCTCCTCCTGTGGCGGGCGCGGCCGCTGCTCCGCGCTTGTCCTTCCTGAGCTCAGGCGGGGAGAGGAGGCGCCTCCATCCGCTTCAGCGCGGCCCGTGAGGCGGCAACAGCTCTCACGCCTGGCCTCCGCCGAAGCCACGGCGGCGGGAGGGCCCTTCCCCGCCCGCCCAGACAGCGGCTTTCCCACCCCTCGTCGTTCCCACAGGGCCGTGGGACCCGCGGGTTCGCCCGGCCCTCGGCTCCAACCCCGAGCGTCAGTCCAGCCTCCAAACCCGCCCCACGCTGCTCCCTACGCGCCCGCCGTCCTAGAACGCGACGCCAAAGTCTGAGGTGGAGACAGGGACACAGGCCGGGAAGGTGCGGGGAGTTGGGCCGGGAAAGAGGAAAATCTCGCGAGAACGCCCTCGTTCTCCCTGCCACGCCCCCGCCGCGTTAGGGCTCTCTCTCCCCGGACCCCGGCTGGTGCCAGGTGCGGTGACGTCACGGCCGGGGTCGCGCGCCGCCCGCGTCCAGGTGCTTGGAGCGGATGCGGAAGGAAGAGAGAGAGGCTGCGTCTCGTCCTCCCCCCTGAGGTTCCGGACGGCTGGGTCCGGCATTGCGTTTGGTTTGTCTCCGCAGATGGAATACAAAAGGTTTTTACTGATAGGCAAAGTGAGCCTGGGTTGCCCCACTTTCCGCGAGGCGATGCAGTGTTACTTACTGCAGAGAAGCAGCCTGGGGGGTGGGGGGGTAAAAGAAAAGAGGCGGCGAGGCAGAGAGCGAGCGCACTTGATTTCGACCTTCAAGGGAGGCCCAACTAATGCTGGGACCCAGCAGTTTACCTTGCAAAGTTCCTTACAGATCAGAAGCATTTCTTCGTCGTCAGAAAAAAAAATAGGCACGAAAAAAATTCTGTTTTACATAAATAAATGATTGGGATCCTTAGTCTCCTGTCAGCTGAAGACAACTTTCCAAATCTCTTTTCTCTTTTGGAAGTGTAATTTTTGTTATCAGGGAAAAGAAATAGGCATCATGTTTTGAAATATTGTCAGGAATTTTTCCTAGCGTCAGTGTGAAGGAGGGTATGGGATTGTTGTAATCAAACATCAGCCTTTCCTAGAAACAGTATTAATTCAGCGAGTTTTTTTGCTCTCCTGTTTAAGTAGTCCCAATTCCTGGGCAGATATGTGTTTGAGCAACATTTGTTGAACGCCAACTGTTGTGCCTAGTGCTTTTTCAAGAAATTGTGTCATTTAATTGTCACAGTCATCCAACACAAAAACTGCCTTGCCATTTTGGAACCAGGCAGACATGGGTTTCTGAAACAGCACAGTCATTTACTCAGCCTTGGATAAATTAACTACCCTGGCTGGACTTCGGTTTCTTGAGTCTGCTGAAAGAAATCTACAGGTAGAGCACAGTGTCTGGCACAAGGTAGCAGCCTTGTAAGTATTTATTCCCACTATCTCCTGTAGTCCTGCTTTTGCCATCTTTTAATTCTTTTATTACTTCTAAAAAGATTGCATATGGTAATTTTGTAACAAGAATTGTCCATCTTATAAGCAGAGACCAAAAAGGAGGGGGAAAAATTTAATATGCACAGCTAAACAAGATGTTGACTGTGTTGTACTGAAATCATGCAACATGGTGTGCCTTTTCTCAGTCAGCAAATATTTATTGGGTATTCTGTTCACTGTCCCCTACCATGCAACCCCCACCCCCAAAAAAAGTTGAAATACAGTCCTTATTCTCAGGAACTTTACATTCTAACTAAGAGATGGGACATGAACACATAAAATTAATTAACAGTATGAGGTAGCAAGGGTCAAATGCTTGAGAATTTAAAGGAAAATAAATTACTGTGGGCAAGGTAAGTGTATGAATTTATCTGAAGCTTAAAGGAAAGCAATAATTCAGTGAGGAAGAGTCCTAGAAGTAAGGAGTTGAGGTGGCTATGCAAACAATATTCCTGAGCCTTCAAGAAATCGTCCAAGAACCTCAAGCAGCTCATAAGAAAGTAGACCATTTAAGATGTGGAAGAATGAGGCTGTGAGAAGCAGAAGAGAATTCATGAAAGGAGACTTAAGAAAAATATCTACTGAAAGTGACCTAAATTCCTAGGTCTGTAGAATCCTAGATATTTAAAGAAGAAAGATTAATGAATAGAACTGAAGAGAGGTTAAGGAAAACAAACAGAAGTGGGGGGAAAGACCACTGGATTTGACAATAAGGTTACTTTTGAAAGTATAATTTCAGAATATATACACTATATATTCGAATATACATAACAGAAAATTCAGATTAAAGGCTTCATTGATTAAATAATAATAAGGAAGTAGAGGTTACAGGTAGATAAGATGACCATACTTTCTTGACTAGAAGTCAGGTCACATGATCTGACAACATGACAAAACATTTATAATCAATTTTGTCCTAGAAATTTCAGGACCTGTATTATCTCTGTAAGAAACCAGGTGTTTTAGAAGTTTAAAAATTAAAATAAGCAAATTCACTTTACAAATTCAGAGGGCATTATCCCACTGAGGTAATGTTGAGATGTTAGATCATAAAAATTGGAAGGATCAGGGAATAGGACC
>NW_007729106.1:168699-177735 GCF_000696425.1 Galeopterus variegatus
ACTATATATTCGAATATACATAACAGAAAATTCAGATTAAAGGCTTCATTGATTAAATAATAATAAGGAAGTAGAGGTTACAGGTAGATAAGATGACCATACTTTCTTGACTAGAAGTCAGGTCACATGATCTGACAACATGACAAAACATTTATAATCAATTTTGTCCTAGAAATTTCAGGACCTGTATTATCTCTGTAAGAAACCAGGTGTTTTAGAAGTTTAAAAATTAAAATAAGCAAATTCACTTTACAAATTCAGAGGGCATTATCCCACTGAGGTAATGTTGAGATGTTAGATCATAAAAATTGGAAGGATCAGGGAATAGGACCCATAAGAAAGGTTGAGAAAATTGAAGTAAAGCTAAGAAATAATTACAGTCCCAAAGTTAGTGCCATCTTCCAAAGACAAAGCCAAAGGAAACCACAACAGAAGAATGAAATCTAGAACATTATTTTTAAACGTACAAAATGGTATGTGAAAAGTACTTCCTAAACTTTTGAGTGCTATGCAAATATTAATTATTAATTACTCCACAGAGTTCTTTTCAGAGTTCTTTTCATCTTGTAAGTCTTACTGCTCACCCAAGTTTTAAGAGGCCTTCAAGGTGTGGCACTATGTTTTATACATTTTGTATGGCTAGCACGGTCCTCAGCTCAAAACATTGCTTTCTTCAGCAATAATTATTGTCTGGTGAGAAGGTAATCTCATATATTAAATTTAACCTCAAATTCCTTTCAGCTTAAAAACAAATTATCTTTTACGTTGCCTTTATTTTCTTCATTGCTATCATTATACTGAGTAGAGTTTATTTCCATCCATCTGTCCTCATGCTTTGTATTTCAGGACAGACGGACTAATGCCACTCTGATCATTCACATTCTTTTTTCTGTTGAGTAGTGAATATGTTGATCTGGCATCAAAGAGAATATTACAATCTCTGTGAATGACACAGTTTCAGACCAACCTAATTCATGCTAAATTGCCATCATTTCTTCCTAAAATTTTCTTAGGAATTTATCAAAAGGTATCTATATTGAAAATATCATCTACCTTTTATCCTTCTGGTCAAAACTAGTTTAATCAGGAAGATTATATTGAAGAAAAATAAGTCAGATGTTAACTGTGTTATTTTTAAAGTACTCATTTAGCTCAAATCTTGCAAGCAACTAATTCTTTTTGGTTTCTTTATTCTTAGTTCCAAAATAGTAGGTTTCCTGGGCAGTTTTCCTATTGTTATCTTGTTTTGGCTTGGATAAATTTACTGTATACTTGAGCAGAAATTACATCAATGTATAACCTTAATTTTAAAAATAATTATTTAGAAAACAATTGCAGGAAATAATAATTTCAGTCACAATGCCTATACTGTGAGGTCACTGAAGCTAAAAAATCCCCATGCTCAAACTGGTGACCCATCAGCTTATAACAAATTCCCGTTAGTCCACTAGCAATTCAGGACAATGTGCTCAGACATATGACCACTCTAAGCACTTTTTGTTATTGCACTTTGAGAAAAAGTTTTATTAAAATTGTGATGACCTCATCCAAATGGATCACCACTTTGCCAATTGCAAGGAACTTTTTAATGATACTTTTTGCACTTTATTCAGATGCTAGTGTCATAGAGCTGGCATATGATAGACAAGTCATAAGAGCCCCATAGGCCCTCAAAGGAGTCTCTTTCAAGAATCATTACTCTCTGCAAAAAATGTTAAGCTGTCCCCTTTTGAAGGGTCAGATATTAAGTTGGCCCCTTTTGAAGGGTCAGATAGTTTAAGCAATCCCAAATAACAAATACATTTATATTTTTCAAATATCAGGCAGCTAAATTATGCACATAGTATTATGTAAAGAATTTCCAGCCATGAGTACACATTCATTCAACTCAGACATTTACTGATCACCCATTATAAATGAGCAGCTGCTGGATCTTAAGTATAGAGATGGAAAATAGAGTTCCCGCACTTAAAAGTGGAAGTGTTGGGGAGCCTATTGAGGTTACATTGGAGTTGCCCAATAAGGATGAGAAAGGCTAGGCAGACAGCTAGGACAACAGGCAGGTGTACAATCAAAATCCCAGGATGCGTCTTGAGGGCTAGGCTCAGGGAACAAAGTCAATCACAAAGGGCCTTGTGTGCCATGGGAATGATTTGAGGTCTTATCCTAGAAGTTATAGGCAGTTAATGAAGTATTTAAGTAGGTAACTGGTTTGCTCTTTCAGCTACATCTACAGTCAGAAAAAAATGCACCGCTGCCTCAAAATATTAGGTACCAAAAATTTGGTTCAATAAGCATTGATTAAGCACCCACTACCCTTAATCAATTAGTAAATATGTTTTTTACTAATACAAAAAACATTTAAACCAATATAATATACAAGGCACTACATATGCTGGGTACCGTGAGAGGTGCAATACAGCAAATACAAACTCTGCCTTCAAAGAACTTGATTTCCAGCTAAGAAAGCTATGTGTAACTTTCTTAACTTATTTAAATAAAATTCACTTTATTGCAGAGAAGCTGCATTTAGAATCAATGTGGCACAGACCAGTAAACTGGACCGATTCTCATTTTAGTAATGCATTTGCAGTATTCTGATTTGAATGTCTGCAAATTTTAAGCAGTAAATACAAGTGACCTGTTGCCCAATAATCAGATGATACTTGTACATATTACAAGTTACTTATAGGGTAGCTTTTTTGAAAACAAAAATATTGATATTCTGCATTTTATTTACTCATGAGCTTGTATAAATTACAAAGAAGGGGTTTGTGTTTTTTGGGGGTTTTGGATTTGTTTTTTTAAATAGTAACCCATGGGAACTCTCAACAGAGGATTCCATCTATAGTCATTATGTCTTAGATATCATCTGACCATTTCTGCATCTGACTTAATGTGACACTAAAAAGCACTCATCAATAGTTATATTTCTATGCTTCTGCTCACCTAGCCATGAATTGTTTCCAAGACAAGAAGTGGAAACTTTACTTCAGATCCCCCACTTAACTTCCTTACTGCCCCAATGACAGTGAGGGTTTTATCCCATCCGACACTGGAGCTTTTAAACTGCCCATTCTGACATTAATTCGACACTCAGAATTAAATGTCTGCGAAAGAAAAAAAAATTAATAAACTAAGATGTTCTTCTCTGCTTATTCCTGAGAACTCACATTCCATTCTGCTGGTTTCCAGGCTATATCTCACCACTCCCACACCTGCACCATATTTTATATGTGGCTCATAAGCAGATCTCCTCATCCTCCTTGTCAGCCCACACCTCCTCAGCCAGCATCTGCCTTTTCTCACATCTACTGTATCTCACCACTCCCACACCTGCACCATATTTTATATGTGGCTCATAAGCAGATCGCCTCATCCTCCTTGTCAGCCCACACCTCCTCAGCCAGCATCTGCCTTTTCTCACATCTACTGAAATATCTAAGGGCTACTTCAGGTGAAACATAGTGCACTTCATCCTGTTTACCCCTGAGGCTTATACCAATACCTCCACCTTATAACCAGGGAATCTGAGTCACACTAAATGATCCCCTGCACACTCTGCCTACCTTCTTTTTTACAGAATTGCTCCTTCTGTGATATGGGCCATGCCCACTTTTTTCCTTAGACAGTTATATCTCTGATTTGGATGCAGAATTTTATACTTGGGCTACCTTTTTTTCCCTCTCAATTTCCTAGGCTATGTCCTCCTCCTTTTTTTCATTTTTTCCCTCCCTGCCCGTTTTTTTGTCTTATACTATATCTCTCCTAACTCTGTAACACTGCTCTTAGATGGTCAATCCAGTTTGCCCAGTTTAGTAAACCCTACATAGTTAGCCTCTTTGATCTCCTAAACTTCTTTCACCACCAAATATATTTTCACAGAATAATCGTGAGCCTTATTGAGACCATTAAAAGGTGACAAAGATTTCTACACATTAACAGCAGGCAATCTCAATGTCTTAAATCAGTGAAGTACATCGTACTATTTCTAGTTGGTCAATATTAGTAACAACATTAATAACAGCTAATGCCATCTAACCATCTTAAGTCTCAGGCACTGACCTAAACATTTTATATACCTCATCTGACATGGCCCTCATTACAATGCTATGACTAGTTTTTTGATCATCACATTTAAAAGAGCAGGAAACTGAGACTAGTTAATCAACTCACCTAAGATCACCTAACTATTAAGTGTTAGAGCCGGTGCTTGGATTCAGAGCTAATTCCAAAGCTGGTGCTGCAGCCTATGTTATGTCAATTTGCTCCTTGAGCTGAGATTTTTTTCCTTTGTTTAAAGGTAAAGAGGAAGAAAAAGAAAAAGGGGTAAGTGGAGGAGCTGAAGTAATCTTCCTTCAGTGGTTTGTTGTAAAATTCAGCTAGGAAAGGGCCTGACGCAGACTAGGTACTTGATGCTAATTTATTTCATCTCCTTCATTCATCGAGGACCTAGTCTGTGCCAGGTACTGTGCCAGGTGCTTGCATAGATGGGTAGAAAGAGGTGATAAAGGAGACACCATTCTTACCTTCACAAAGCTTATGGTCTAAGAGGAAATTGAATTTCACAATAACACAAAATAAATTATCTGTGTTACTTCTCACATGCCCCCTTCTACATTACTCCTCTCTTGACTGTGTCCTCTCCTAGGATATTTGGTGTATTTTCTTTTGTAATATAGATATTTTCATACAACTTTTAATTTATGTTATGTGGGTGATGTCCTTGAAGACTGTGACTATGTTCTACTTAGCTTTACATTCATGCCAGCTGTTGGCACAAAAGAGGCTCTCAGTAATTCTATGCTAAGTTCAACAACAGAGAGAATGCAAAATTATTTGTCTATGCCCTCAAGATTTTAAATCAAGGAATTATTACTTTGATGATTAAATCAAATTCTTCTTATGAATGCTGTCTTATTAATGAATGGTACTCCATTCTGTGACAAACTCTTGCTGGAAATAGTTGGCCAAGATGATTACTTACGATGTATACTGGAATGTTCCATTATCTTTTTTAGTGAAGACAGTATCTGTTAAACAATTAAGTAATAATTTTAAGTTAATTTTTTTTTCTTTTTTGTCTTTTTTTACTGACCGGTAACGGGATTGCAACCCTCGGTGTCGCGCCCGTACCGGGGACCGGCAATGGGATCGCAACCCTTGGTGTTGCGCCCGCGCTGCGCTCAGCCAGTGAGCGGGAACCGGTCTCCACATGGGATCCGAACCCTTGGCGGGAGCGCCACCGCACTCCCAAGCGGCCCACTCTCCAGTGCGCCACCGGGCCAGCCCTTAAGTTAATTTTTACATATCTTAATTTTCTTAGAAATATCTAAAAAAGTTGAAGAAGATTCAAAATAGATACATTCTATTACAAGGTCATAATCTGTTTTAAGAATTATTGGCTGGGAGGGAGTAGGGAAATAAATGCCAATAGTGTGAGAGAAATGCTGAAACAGTCTTATCTACCATGCAGTTCACATCTGAGCAGCCACTCCCGACAGGTGAAATCTGGGCGTCATCAGCTTGGCCTTTCTACACAGACACATATTTGTTATTTATACTCGTATGTGTGTTTTCTTTCCACCAAGGAACCACAACCTTATTCTTCAAACTTTACCTCTCACCCCGAAAACGTGTATAGGGAAGGAATAAATCCAGGCTATTACAACACTACAAGGTTGTGCTCAAAACATATTAAAGAGTCATGACCTGCTGGTTAGGAAACTAGTCACTACCTGTGTGTGGTTTAACCTAAAATCAGGTAATAAACAAGAACCCAGGATTCAAAGATGCACTGAATGTTTCAGAACCCAATTAAACAAGTAAAACACTTACAAGATAGAAAGATCCTATGATCACCATACATCAGAGTTATTTTAAAAGACTAGCAGTTTTCCAGGGCCCAGGGAAATGATATCATGCCAAGAGAAACAGCCTTAGAGGAATTCATATCTCTAAAGTTCACATACTGACCTCTCTACCCCAAATTAAAGTGTGAATTAATGGGTCTATTTGTATATTACCTAAACCAACATGAAAGGGAAAGGAACTTCATGGTAGACACTCTGTATGAGAGGAATTGAAAGTACAAGGGGACAGTTTCATTTTGGAGGGAAGAACCCTGAAAAAGAGGAACTCTCTAATTTAAAAAAGTTTGGTGAGAGAGAAATGTCAGTTAAAAGGGGCCCAAGAGAAAATACCTCTTATTACTCATTCATGCATTCATTCCATTCATTCATTCAATGATTTTGGGAGGAGAACATTTTGACCATGACTCAGGGTGAATTTTTTTTAATGAAGTGATAAATTGAAATCAAATTTATCCAGTATAAATAAAAGGTTGGCCTATTCTTAAATACACATGTTAATTACAGTCCACACTTTTATATTCTTCTGATTATGTAAAAATTGCTTGTTATGTAAATTCAAACAATACAGAAATGTGTAAAATAAAAGGTCAAAGTCCCAAAAAATCCCACATCTTAGAATGACCACTGTTAAGAGTTTGGTTTATATTCACCAGACTTTGTATTCATGTTCTAACATGTAAATGTTTGTAATTAAGCCATACATACTGTTGTGCAACTTGCTTTTTTCTACCTAACATAGACATATTTCTATGACAGTGCATTCTATTTCCATATCAGGTCATTCCTTCAAATGGTACACATTCCATTGCTTTACTGAACCCTGACCAATCCCGTATTAATGGACATGTGAATTATGTCCAGGTTATTTTATTTTTTATTTTTTTGGTAACATAAACAGTGCCTCAGTGAACATCTTTACATATATATATATATATACATATATATATGTTTGTACACTTGTGGCTTGTATTAGTCTGTTTCTGTTGCTTATAACAAAATGTGAACATCTTTACATATATATATATATATGTTTGTACACTTGTGGCTTGTATTAGTCTGTTTCTGTTGCTTATAACAAAATACACAGAACTAAGTATTTAATAAAGAAAATGAAATTTATTGCTTACAGTCTCAGAGGCTAGGAAGTCCAAAGTCCAGGGAACACATCTGGTGAAGGCTTGCTTTGGTGGTGACTTCAGTGACAGCAGGGTATCACAGTGGAAAATGGTGCAGCAGAGAGAGCAGAGAGAGACTAACCTCCTCATTCACTCTTTTTAAAGCCCTCAGAACCACACCCATGACCACCATTTTTAATCTATTCATTATGACATGGTCCTACAATCTAATCACCTCTTCAAGGCACTACCTTTCAATTACCATAGTAGGATTTCCCACCCTCTAAACACGGTCACAGTGGGGGTCAAATTTGGGGGAAACTCAATCCAAGGCATGGCTGTAAGATTTTTTCATAAAAATGGAATTGCTAAATCAAAAGCCATACACATTTACATTTTGATTCAATTTTGCAACGTTGCCTTCCAAAAAGGTTTTACCAGTTACTCTTTCCAGCAGTCTATACTATTGTCAAAACTGGATATTAATGATCTTTTGAATTTAGTTCATTGGGTAGAAGAAAAATTATGGTTCATTTCAATTTATATTAAGGAGATTAGAATCTTTACATATGTATACTGACTATTTTTATTTCTTTGCCTAAAAATTGCCACTGTGCCATATCCTTGGCTCATTTGTCTTTTTTGTTATCATTTTGTCATCAATTTCTAAGAACTCTTTATTCTAGGGATATTAGTCATTTTTCCAGGTGCCCGTTTACTCTCAGATCCATTCATCTCTTTCCCCTGTATGTGTGAGGGAGTGCTGAACCCTGCAGACTGCTTTCCCAATCAGTTGGCTTCAGCTGAGTTTGGACAATGAGAGGTAGAGGTGGATGATTAAAAGGTGTGAAAGAACAATGACACCCTCAAAGATGTCTACTTCCTAATCCCTAGAACCTGTGAACATGTTACATGGCAAAGGGGAATTGGATTTCAGATGGAATTCTGTTTGCAAATCAGCTGACTTTAAAATAAGATTACCCTGGGTTTTCAAAGTGAACCCAATGTGATCACAAGGGACCTCAAAAGTGGAAGAGGAAGCCGGAAGTGGGAGAAACAGAGAGAATGGTAGTGTGAGAAGAACTCAACTGGCCATTGCTGACTTGGAAGATGGAGTAAGTGGCCATGATGCAAGGCAGGTAGCCTCAAGAAGCTGGGAAAGCCAAGGAAACAGATTCTCCCATGTATCCTCCAAAAAGAAATGCAGTCCTGACATCTTATTTTTAGCCCAGATTTCTGACCTTTAGAACTGCAAAATAAATTTGTGGTGTTTTAAGCCACCTAGTATATGGTAATTTGTTATAGCAGCAATAAGGAAACTAATACAGAGGGCAGTGGAAGGGAGAAGCCAGGACATTTCCACCCTACCCCAATCCCCTACTTCAAGGAGCATCTCCAGCACCTACTGCATGTTCCCTTATGGGTTCTGCTCCCATCAGAGGCCTGTGTGGTTTTGGCTTCAGCTGGCCTGTGGGCTCTGGGAATACCACATCTTCCCTTTTTACTTCCCATTTAGGAGCAAAGAGGCTACCTGCCGTTGGTAACTTCTTAGGTTCTCATTGTCCACTTTTTGGCTCCTCAACTCTTCCACCATCTCTGAAAACAATTCCTATATTAGATTGTCTCTGTTTCAAGTATTTAGAGTTGTTTCTCTTTTCCTTGATGGACCCTGCCTGATTTAATCTGTCAAAAGTATTGCAAATATGTTTTCTCGATTTAATGTTTGTTGACATTTTACATTTTTATTATCATTCAGAAAGTATAAACTTGCATGTAATTAAATTTATCAATATTTTTGTAATTACTTGTGAGCTTTATGTTACACGTGAAAGGACTTTTCTCCACTCAAATTGTAAATATAAATAATGTTATTTTATCTAGTTTTAAATTTTCTATTGATAAATAATATATAATTACACAAGTATACATGTCATAGGTGTACAGCTTGCTGAATTTTTACAAACTATATAACTTCTATCACATTGTGATTTCATTTTTTACACTTAAAATCGCAATATAGTCTTTTGGATTTTAGCCATCCTAACTGG
>NW_007729106.1:178167-179315 GCF_000696425.1 Galeopterus variegatus
GAGGGAGGTTTTGGTAATGGCCACAATAATCAACCACATTGTATATTGACAAAATAAAATTTAAAAAAATAAATAAATAAAAAATAAAATTAAATAAAAATCGCAATATATATTCATTTGATTTGAGTGTGCATGGAGTAAGATTGGGATTCAGGTTTGTTAGTTTTCTCTTCAATGGCTAGCTATTCATAATGTTGGAGAGTAGTAAGTCATATTTCTCTTATGGATTTGAAATAACACTTTTATCATATATTTAATTCATATAATTGATTGATTTCTGGACTCTGATCTATCTATCCTATAATTGTTTTTCACTATTTCATAGTGTTTTAATATAGTTGTGCTAAACACTCCACTTACCCTAATTACTCATTTTCAGAACATAAACTGTTTTAAACATTTGGATTTAAAAACGGGACTTAACCCTGCAAGAAAGAGTGAGTCAATATCAAAAACAGTTTCTAGGCCAGGTAATAGAGTTAAACTGTCTTGTGTAACTGTGCAGATGTTTATCTTTCTGTTGCCAGTTTACCCATGACCTGGCACACGAAAATATTCAGTAAATAAGTGGTTCCCAAGCCTGGCTGAACATTAAAAGTACATCATACACACATTTTGGCTGAATTCCAACCAATTGAGCAGTAAAATCAGTATTCATCAGAACTCATGGTCAGAGCTGGATATTTGCGTCACAGATTGAAATTCTAGGACACAAGAATAAATCTAAATTTTTTATTAAAAATTATTATTCCAATGTTATTATTTAAAATTTTAGAAGTTGAATCTAGAGTTTGACATTATAGAGCAGGAACAATAATTTCTCAGCACTCTTGCCTGCCCCGTTGCTCTGGTCGTCATTGTTATGCATATTTTGCAATGCTAAACACATGCTAATTTTAACAGGAGTCAGTGGATGAACAAGATGCTTTTTTTTAATTGAAAAATAATTGATTAAACATATTTGTGGGGTAAAGAATTGAATAGCTATCTATATCTGTGTACAATGTGTGATAACAGATCAGGATAATTAGCATGTTCATCATTCCTTGTGTCCATTAACCAATTTCTCGTTAGCCCCCCTACCTCTCCCCTTCCCCTTTTTCCACTTCTAGTAATCATAGCTCTGTTCTCTCCTTCTGAAAGTTCAA
>NW_007729106.1:180413-181905 GCF_000696425.1 Galeopterus variegatus
TCCGTCAAAGGACATTTAGGTTGATTCCATAACAAGATACTTTTTCTAGACTGGCCTTGCCTGGATAGGGTGCTGCTAATAATGTTGCCACCAAATTTTCAAGCTTCCCTCCTTTGCTAATGGTAATTGACTAGATGGAAAAGTTACAGTATTGTCTTTTCAGAGCATTCTTTTATAATCTTTTGTTGTTTGATTAGTGAGAAATTGTTTTTGTTGTTTCTCATTTTTTCCTGTTTTTCATTCATTCTAAGTCTTTACTATGTATGAATGAAGATAACAAGTGTATTATTGTATGTGATTTTGAACTTTTTCTTCCCCGTGAAATTTTTAAATGATAGAATTGACATCCTGTCTTTAACTTATCATCACACAATAAAAAGAATTCCCAAATGAAAGTTTTTTTCTTAGAAGATTAATTGTTTAATTGGAAGTAAACACCTAAAAATTAAATACAGTTCATAAATGTTCTTTTCTCTAATGCAATTTTTTTTTTCCAGCACCTGGCCAGTACAGGGACCTGAACCCTTGACCTTGGTGTTACAACACTACACTCTAACCAACTGAGCTAACCAGCTGGCCCACATTAGAGAAATTAATGTCAATATTCACAACAGTTCTACAAAAATTCTAATTAGAGAAAACATCATCTCTATTTTTCTCCCTTGTATTGTTATTTAAAACTTTATAAACATTTATTGGAATAAAAAGGATACAGTATTCTTTCAAACTCTTTCTCAGCATTTATTTTTATTGTCAATGTATTTCAATGCTTCTATAGACGACCCACATTCCTTGGCTCCTGGCCCCATTTTCTGTTCTCAAAGCCAGCAACTTTGCATCTGTCTGATTATTCTTCTGTAGTCATATCTTCCTCTGACTGACTCTCTTACTCTGCCTCTCTCTTTCCACTTTTAACGACCTTTATAATTACATCAGGCCCACCTGAATATTCTAGGATATTCTCCCTATTTTAAAATCAGTTGATTAGCAACATTAATCCATCTTAATTCCCTCTAGCCATGTAATGTAACATATTCACAGTTTCCAGAGATTAGGCATGGACACTTTGGGGGGCCATTATTCAGCCTACCACAGTATATGTATTTATGTACATTTTGTAAATCAAGATTCAGTCTTAGAGAACATAATCTACTCTAGCTAAATTAAGCAGAAAGGAATCCATTTCAATGGCCTCAGAACTGTTGGCTGAATAATTAACTAGACATGCTTAAGCTTCAGAGTCACTTCCAAAGAACAGAATGCAGAACTAGGCCATCAGAGATTTGACACTCCTGCTATAATCAAGTGTCTATAGAATCTGGAAGCTATGGGTAGAGCTGTTGACTGCAGAAGCCACATCACCTCCACTACTATCAAAAAGCTGCCTTTAGGGCTAGCTGGTTTGCTCAGTAGGTTAGAGTGTGGTGTTATAACACCAAGATTAAGGGTTCAGATCCTAACCCAGCCACAACAAAACAGAACAAAAAAAAAA
>NW_007729106.1:182462-196176 GCF_000696425.1 Galeopterus variegatus
TGGTGTTATAACACCAAGATTAAGGGTTCAGATCCTAACCCAGCCACAACAAAACAGAACAAAAAAAAAAACTGCCTTTGACTTTGATAACTTGAGAATCCAGTACACTACACTGCTGAGCTGTGTGGCCTTTGCCATGATCCACACTAGCAAAACAGATGTCTCCTGCCCTATCTCTCTACTCATTTAGCTCAGTTTCAAAATCAAGTTTCATACAAGTGCATCCAATTAGGTGAAACTAAATCATGTGAGGTACTCTGGTTATAATGGAGTCTAGGAGATGTTATTTTTAGCTTGCTAGCCTCTGCAGTACAGAAAGGCATACTAGAAGAAGGTTGAAAATGGAATTAAATTAACCAATATATCTGCTAGAAACCCACATGGTATGTTTCTGGAAGGAAATACAAAAGACTGTTACAGTGGATGCAGCTGGGGAGCAGAATTGAGTGGTTAGAAGATGGAATGGGAGAGACACTTTATTTTCATTATATATCCTTTGTAACTATTGAAGTTGGTACCTCACACATGTACTGGTTATTCATAACTAAAGAATTTTTAGAATAGTATCAGGCAAAACAAAACCAAGTAAACTAAAATATAAATAAGATCTCCAGTGATTCTGATACAGCTGGTCCACAGACCGGGGTTTATGGTAACCATATCAAGTAATACTGTTGAATAAATGTGTTTTCTATCTGGTCCAGTGGAGGAAGATCATAGATAAAGCAGTAATTGATAATTATTGGAATTCAGTTCTATATTATTATTATTATTATTATTATTATTATTATTATTGTCATCATTTGTGAGCTAAAAAATAATCTTTACTGATACTTAGATGTTGTCTCTACCTTGCATTTTGCTCTAATTTGTCACTTTCTTACCCATATTTTAGTGTGACCAGTTAACTAATATATACACAAAAGGCTGATTTTTATAATAAATCTTTACCTTCAATTATCCGTCACTTGGATAAGGCTAATCATGTGGACTGAGCTCCCACGGCCAGGAACCATAATTTCATCTTGACACTTGCAAGGTTACTGGCATGGCGCCAAAGAGGGGACGGTTCTATAAGATAGTCTTGCAAGATCAAATCTATTAAACTATTTTAAGGAGTGAATTGAATATAATGATGAGCCAAAGAGCTTAGAGAAGGGATTTATTTAAATGAATAAGGAAAGAAGTGGGGAATCCAGCGGCAGTGCTGTTTTGGATGAGAAGGATAATGAGTTGATTTATGCAGAGTTTGAGTTGATAGTTGGGAGATGGTCTTTCAAATAGCAGAGTCAGAGCATAAATGAGGAACTGAAATTTAGGAGAGGGCAAGGATAATGCTGCTGAGCACATGCATTTAATAATAATGAAACACATATAAAACCTTTATTATACAGGTTGTCACTCTATCTGCTTAACACAAGCTAACATGCACACTGATATGTCTCCCTCCTTGTGGTGTAAAGTGAATTTCCGTAGAAAATGAGTAGAAATGGTAACCTAAGGTAACCTCTGAGAGATGTATTTGGAATAAAGCTCTCATTGCAATTAGACTGTTGATCCCTCTGAGCACATGTCACTGAATTGGCCTGTCGACTCCCAGAGGCTAAAGGAGTCTGTAAAAAACAGCTTATTCAGCCACTATGTGACCACTGTGCAGCATCTAGGGAACAACTGCTGATTTCCCGTCTACAGCAACTGAGAGATGTTTGAGAGGGTAGGACTTTAGTCTTTACTACTGATTCAGTGGTGTCACAACCCTTTGTAATTGGGCCATTGATTGATCAGGAAAAGGGGTGTGTAACTTTGTATGGAAACACTTAAAACAGATACTGTATGTCCTCTCTCTGTCTCTCTTTCTGTCTCTCTCTCTCTCTCTCTCTCTCTCTCTTACTCTCTCTGTAGAAGCATTGCCTTCAAAAGTTAATCACTGACTAGAACCAGGAAGACAACTCTCAGCTGCTCTCAATAACAACAGTGTGTGCCTACAGAAATCTGCATATGCCCCCATGATTCCCTGAAGAATTCACTGGGTGTGGAGGAAGGAACTGCTTCAAACAGTAATCTGACCCACGACCAGAAACCTGACTCCAGCAAAGGAAAAAGTTGCAGACCCTATGTCAAATGCAATCTCCACTATTTACCGGGAAGAACTGCAGGAACCAGCAGAAGGGCTACCTGCCTGGGCCTGAGGTGTCCAGGCCCTCATATGACTCAGGCCTTTTCTAAGAGTGACCAGAGAAATGCTGCTGTGGGACTGTGCATTCAGGTGGCTGGTGATTTTCCTGTTTCTGTAATGCCCAGTTAAAAGTTTTCCTTTGTCAATAAAGCCCCTTCTGAGGCCAGGATGCTGGAAATGTAGCTATTGGCACCAGGTATCAAATAGAATAATCCTGTCACTGGAATGTTCACCTCTGCAGTATGATTTCACACTGCTGAGAGGCTCAAAGCATCTGCTCAAAATTACTTTCTGGACCTCCTCCTGAAATTCTTTGAACACAGAGGTGTTCTGCCATGTTTTGTGAGCACCTAAGTGCTTCCTTATCGGGTAAGGGGGTAGATAAAATGTGTCTGGGAGGGGAGGGGAAGAAGAGTCAGAAAGTTTATTGACCTAATGGATTAGAGCAGTGGTTCAACTTATTATTATTTTAAGCATTAGAGTCTCCTTTATTTTCCCAAATGGAATTTTATACACAACCATCATATAGGAAAGCACAGCTTTTTGTGTTTATGGCTAGATTTTGGGGATCTAGAACCTTCCTGCTGGACCCCAAAAGTTGCCCAACTTAAATTCTGAAAACTATTACAATTGAGATTAATTCCTTTAAAATAGCAAGTGTTCTCCTTTAAAATGTGAAAATCTCTGCAATAATGACTATGTCAAGCCAGAATCTACCCATGACTTAATACCTCTTAGTATGAATTAGTTTAAATCAGATTTCTGTTTTTCCTAATAACTGATGAAATAAATGCACTAGAGCATGTGAATTTTAATGAAATAGAGGGAAAATAAAATTACTTTTGAAGCATGTGCCACTGTGAGGTAGGATAGATATAACAGAGTGTTTCAGGAAGGGAGCTGAGCACTGGTTTTGGTTAGTAGAGACAAAATATAGGATATTGTGACCATAAGAAATGACTTATTGCCAGTTTATGTGGCACTTATGCCACTTAATGCCTGTGTGATCTTGGGCAAGTTACTTGACCTCTCTGTGCCTTGGTTTTCTCATTTAAAACATGACCATAAATAAGTAAATATTTGTTAAGCCTTAGTGCAGTGTCTGACACATAGTAAGCACTCTGTAAGTGTGCAGAGTATCCATTTTTGACTCAGGATTCATTATAGCTATGGATATCTCTGCCTTAAAGGTTATACACACTAAACCAGTTATGTGAAAGTTATCATTTCCCTGACATCAGCATGTAGTTTTTTACTTTACTCAGATATAATGTGATAAAAGTTGGTCTGTATTTTTATCAATACTATGCTTAAAATAAAAACCTTTTGCCATCAAAGACTACATTACTGTAAAGAGTACATTGATATATGAGAATTTTTTAAGATAAAAAGTGTCAAAATGTTTGTATCTGTAAAATAAAAGCAAAGAGTTGGTTACCAAAAAGTATCCTAGTACAAGAAATTATCAAGTGTGTCTATTTGTCAAGTCGAAGCAAAAATTTAATTCAAATTCATTGGAAATAGAAAATGCCATAACAGGTAAGAAACTTCAGAATACTAAGCAGGTGATTGAGAAATTTGAGTTAGAGATGCTGTGTAAACCTACAATTTCTGATTGTTATGATTGATCTAACTACTTCATCCTGGTATCTGTAATAGAAATGTGTCAGTACAGAGTTTCACTGCCAAAAGAAGCCATAAAAGTCTTTCAGTACAACCACCCACCGAACTTATTATACTTGAAGCTATCCTTGTTAAGTGGAGTTCAACTTATGTCTCAACTCTACCTTTAATTGAAAAATTAGCTACGTCCTGCAACCCTATCTTTAATTTGTGTCCTGAGGCAAAGAAACCTATCTTCAGATTCCTCTGAATGTGAGATTTCTTTATATTATTGGACTACACTCTGCCTTCTTAGGGCCTGGCAGAATAAGTCTAACTGGTCTCACTCATTGGACCCTTTAAACATCCAAAGATGAATCTCTTACTCCCTAGTCTTCCCTTTTTCAATCATATCTCTAGTTCCTTCAATCCTTTCCAGCTGATATCTTTTAAGAACCTTTGCCATCCTGGCTGATTTTCTCCTTTCCTGGTTTTTCAACAAGCCTTTAAATGCATCCGAGTCCCTAACCAGTGCGGAAGAAAGAGATCTACCACCTTCCACTGTAGACTCTCTACTTCTATGAATGAAGCAACAAGGAGGGTTTTAAGCAACTGTGTCTTACTCATCCTTTTCTGTAGAGTGGGGGGTTTTGGGGTTCCAGATGTGATTCATTTTGTCCCCGTTAAATGTTAAATTCAACTTTTAGTGATCCTTTTCTTTTTTTTTTTTTGTCTTTTTCCGTGTCCGGCAACGGATCGCAACCCTCAGTGTCGCCCCCGTACCGGACCAGGACCGGCAACGGGATCGCAACCCTCGGTGATGCCCCCGCGCCTCACTCAGCCAGTGAGCGGGAACCGGTCTGTATGTGGGATCCGAACCCTCGGTGGGAGCGCCTCCGCGCTTCCCAAGCGGCGCACTGTAGCAGTGCGCCACCGGGCCGGCCCGATCCTTTTCTTTTAGACTACAATTTATTGCCATTCAACCTACACCCTCTCTATCAGTTTTATGTCATCTGGAAATTCCATAAACGGGTCTTTGTTAATATAAAAATTTCTAGTAGCGTGAGAAACAAAGAGAACTCTATACCACATGACTTCCTTCCATGCTGACATTGACACTACTGATGTGCTTCATCTTTCTAAATTTTGAAAATATTTGCAGCTAGACTGGACTTACAAGTAGATGAAGCAAACAGATGGTTTCAAAGGCAGCATTAAGCTTTCCCAACCTGCCAAAATACATCTCCAATTCATTCCCAGTTCCTTGGGTTCTAAAAGTATATAAAGTTTTTTTCTCATTAGAATGAGCTTACATTTAATAACATTAAATCCTCCAGTCTCATATCGGTGTAAATTTATCAGCGAATTCCCTGACAACTGATGTTCACAGGGAGTAGAGATGGCAAGAAGGCCCTGGGTATGTGAGAAGTAAGAGGCTTTGAAAGAAGATTGGAGGTGCCCTAGCAAGTTCTACTTACTTCAGCCTGTCTAATACTTTTGGAACTCAAACTTTTTCTTCATTAATATATGATTACCTAAACCATCTTAGGAATTTAAAAAATAATCTAATTTTTCTTTATGATAGAATACAAAACTTTCTCTGGCTAGCGGGTCTCAGCTGAGTGACAAACCAAAGCACAGAGTAATGGACAAGCTTATCTGAGCCCCATTAACCACAGCTCTGTAAACATTTTTAGAAATAAAAATGAAATGGTAAGGAAGATGTCTTAAGTTAAAACATTTTATTTTAGGTCAGCATAGTATTTAATGTTGTATTAGAAAACTTATTGCATGCATTCCTTAATAATTGTCATCTTCTATAAAGACACTTTTCTACTCTTTCCATTTAACAAAAGGTATGCTATTCAATTAATTTAATTATATAAGAAAGTTTAACTTAGCAAATACATTTAGAAGGCATATCATGTTTACTTTTTAGGAACATTTAAGAAGAAAATATAGATAAAATTTAACTGTTATGGCATCAAAAATTAATAAATGATTTCATAAAGCAGTGTTTTCCACATAAGAGATCAACTGGTCTGTTTTCGTTTGTGTTTTGTTTATTAATGAAGAGATCATAGAGGTTGGAAGCACCTCCTTGCAAATGACACATTGTGTGACTAGTCATGTCCAATAAGTGAAAAGTCACGTGGCTATAATCCTTGCGATGGTTCTGTATTTAACTTTGATTTTTGAAGCAATCAATACATTTGGATATGCTATGTAAGAATTTGATTTGATGACTACATCTGATGGATCTGGAGAGGATCAATCTGAGATCAACATGGAGAGATTATCATATTTATGGTCCTCATTGATATCTTGTATTTTGCCATTCGTATTTCTTTTGTTTCTGGGTTTTTAACTAACAATTCAGCATGAGTATAAATATAACACTATATGATTAACAGTGATATAAAGTCATATTTTGATCAAAAATCTCAGTGGTTAGCAGATCTCAGTTGAGTGATAAACCAAGTGACAGAGTAATGAACAAGTTCACCTGAGCCCCATTAACCACAATCCTATAAACTTTTTAAGAAATAGGAGCAAAATCAGATAACTTCACTCTCTTTAACAACTTGATCTCCTTTATTTCTGGTTCAGAAATTTTATACTTTTGCATAGGTTTGAGAGATTTTCAGAGTAGTAAGATCTTCTGAATGTCTTGAAACAAGTGTGAAGAAAAAAATAATACTTCTGTCCACTCTCATTCCAGTAAATGCAATGCAAAGTCCAAAGTCACTAAAAGGTAACTAGAAATGTGCACCATCAGGAAGATGTAGTATAAATTTATTTTGAATGTTGTGGTTGAATACAGTCACAATTAAAGACATCTCAAGACAGCAATCCTAGGCAACTGGTGAGTTAAAGATGTAACTGTTCCCTAGGTCAGAGCTTCTCAGACTGTATGGTGCACCTAAACAACCTGAAGATGTTATTAAAATGCAGATTCTGATTCAGTAGCTGGGGAGGGGGCAGCTGAGATTCTGGATTTTTGACAAATTTCCAGGTGATGCCGATGTTGCTGGTCCACCTGCAAGGACTACAAGACCCTCTCCAGAGCTGGCAAGAGAAGGCTAAATGACAACGTTAACCTTTTTCTTTGTTTTTTTTTTTTTTTAAAAGATGACCGGTAAGGGGATCTCGACCCTTGGCTTGGTGTTGCCAGCACCACGCTCAGCTAGTGAGCAAACCGGCCATCCCTATATAGGATCCGAACCCGTGGCCTTGGTGTTATGAGCACCGCACTCTACCGAGTGAGCCACGGGCCGGCCTCAACGTTAACCTTTTTCAATGAAGCAAACTATATAGGAAAATTATAAAGCAACACACACATGCCACATATTATATTAGTATAACCTATCTATTTCCTTGTTTAATTCAGTCCCTGAATTGTGTGTCTACCTGGAAGGCATGAAATGCCACCTTTAACAATTAACAACAGAGACTCATGATTACCCCAAATCCATCTCTCTCCTATTTAAAAACACACCGCCCACTGAAAACATTGTTTTGTGAAGCTGTGAAAGCTGTGGTTATATATAAATAGACACCAATGAGTAAAGATGGGTATACAAATGGCAGGTGATGAGGAAAAGCTAGTAGGAAAGAATCAAATAACATTTGCTAACTGGAAAGAATCCTGTAAAATAACTCCTATTTGCCTTTTGGTTCAGATTGGTATACTCTGTTCAGAAAGCATTCACATATATTCTACATCTGTAAGTGAAAGAACCACATATTTGCATGAAAAAACAATATGAATAAATTAATTCAACTTACTGTAAGAGACCTCTTATTGTATGCCTGGGAAGGGGGGTTAGGGTGGACAATAACTAAAAATCATTTTTGAACATCTGCTATATATAAAAACTACACAGATCATATCATTTAATTTCCATTAGCCTTGAGAAGTGATTACGTTATTAAAGTCCTCACTTCACAGATGAGGCTCAGAAAGGTTATAGAATTTACCTAAATTTATATGAGAGCCAAGCTTTCAAATCCATATTCTAGCATAAGAGTTTATAATACCAGTTCAGCACTCTTAAAAGTATGGATGGATATCTGTTTTGATGTTGGGTAGGTATTTTGAGTATGCAGAAGAAACATAAGTCCTAGTAAGTATGGTGTGGCTAGGAAAGACCACATTGAGAACAAATGCTTTTTAAATTTATTTTTTAAAAAATGTGTAAACATAGGACAGTTCAGACAGTGTATAAAGTTATAAAATGAAAAATAAAATATGTCTGCTGCTCTTCTAGAAATGAAATTGTTGGGTCACTTATTCAGAATCTTTAGGGATGGGGCCCTAGCACCTGTATGTTGTAGCAGGGGACTGGGAGGGATAGTGGGGGTGACCCCAACTCAGGTCACCTCTAAAAGCAAATCCTTCACAGTTGGGCTGCTGTGACACAACTTATTCGATTTGGAGATTTGTTCTCTTTCCTTTTTCAAAGTTACCTTGAATCTACAAGCATTTGTTTTAAAGATACAAATAGCATCATTTCCTACCAACTAGTGATTGGTATATTTAAAATCCCAGAACAAATCTAGCAAATGAATCAGGTCTGTATCCACTTGTCTGTGCTCCCAGCAGAGGCATCATATGTCTGTGAGTCACAAGACCTGGCAGTCTGCTTCTGGCATGTTAACTGAATCCCAAATCTGCAGCCAGTGAGGAGACTACAAATGAGATTTGTTAAAAAAAAAAAAATTATTGGAGAGACATATATTTTTAATGATACGGGAGGGAAATTTTACTTGAAGTGCTATTTCCTAGAATCAGTGAGAAAGTTTATACACACTTTCAGAGATTTCTAATAGCTTCTTGTTGGGTGCCAATATGCCATTGACACTGTTCTAGTCTCATCTAATATCTTAGAGCTCAGCAATTGGAAGTAACAGTGGTGGTTTGACCAGAAAACCATTGCCCCAGGGAAGCAATGGAAATACATAGTAATTAATCAAAGTCTCCTTGATAGCCTAACACTTACATGGAAATTGTTTAAGGCCTATAGTTCTTTGAACACAAAGATCCGAAAGAGCTTTCTCTCGCAGACTTGCAGTTTGTAAACCTTGGCTGAGATTAAATTCACCTTGTTATGTGAACACTGAGGTGGAGGGAAAAAAATAATAGACTATTGGCTACCAAGTGACACACTTTTTTATCCATGCTAGCTATGCTTTAAAAACAGGACAAATTCTTTTTCATCAGTCTTTTCTTTAGATTTTTGTGCAAAAGTGGCACTAGACACACACAATTAGGAAAGGAAAACTGTGCTGGGGGCAGTGTAGTGATGGACATTGTAGAATGAAACTTAAGGGCATTTTCCTTTTCAGTTTTTGATCAATAGTCAATTTCTTTGAAGAAGTTCTTTTGCTTCTGGCATGAAAAAAGAAGACATTGAGTACCATTAAAATATAAAACCAACCTGTGTATTAGTAACTACTCTTGGCTAACTTTGAAGGTTGGTGTTCTGGATATTTAGGATTTTAAGTCCAGAATTCAGAAATTCTAGATTGCAGTTTCTAGAATATTTGTTTCCAGATTATAGACCAAGTTTCTAAAAAGAAGTATAAATTACCAAATAGATTAACACAAATAAAATGATTATTTTCCCATTTCAAGTTCCTGACCATAATGAGGGGATGGCCATACATTTAGATGTAATGCCAATTGTTTCTTTAAGGCAATAAGCAAATTAAACCCCTAAATGATTCAAGTTTTAAAGTCTTTCAAACAATGACAGAAAATAACTAACCCATGAGAAGAATATAAGCTATCGAAACAGGATTTTGACTATGCTTAATTTATTAAAAAAAAAAAAAACTAAAAAGTTCTTAGATTTTTCTAGCACAGAACTGTATAGGTCTTTCAATTCCTCTGTTTCACTTAAATACTCAACAGTGTGGCCCCACAGCAGACTTGGAAAACCTCAGAAGCCATAGGTGTGCTATTTTACATACCAACTGTAAAAACCCAGATTGGTTTTATTGATTTGAGTCACAGCATACAGAAGGGTGACAAGAAGGTGATGTGCCCATATGAAAGAGAACTATGTAGCAATTTAGATGAACTGTAACACTAATTGTTCCTCCTACCTCTAGAAAAGGGTACCTTTTATAGGTTCCTTGCATCATGGTATCCTAAAAAGCCAGGCTCTTGGCATTATATCCAGAATGAGGGCAGATATGATATCTGTCCAACTCTGTCACTAACTGGCAAGTTCAAATGATAGCATTCCACGTATAAACCAACAACTTGATAGCACAGCTATCAAGCACAGCACTTAAAAAATGTGGAAGCTGCTTTGAAAATGTAATTACACATTACTGGTAATGGAAGAGAGTATAAATATAAGAGCTGTGGCATTCAAAGCTGGGCAGAGGTGCATGTGGGCTTCTTCCAGGTGCAACAACGTTTGAAGCAGCACAAGAATCTTGAAACCCAAACACAGGAAGGCAGTAAAAGAAATAGAAGGGATAACTGTTGGTTAGGGCAGAGTGCCTGCTAAAGAGACTAAAGATAAGGCTAGAAGAAAGGATACTAGACTAGACTTACTGATACAAAAAGCTCGTTTTCAGATCTTTTTTCTCCGTTTCCAATATTTCCACTTCTCCTCACTGTAGCATGCCTGATTTGATCAGATAAGAGAGAATATTTTCTTCATCTTATTCATGAAGACTTTTACTTGTACTGTTCCTACCAATTAAGTATGTGCCCTCAACGTTTGAGAAAAGATAATTGTTTTGAATTATTTAATCTATGTTTTGATACATCAGACAAGTCACTTAAATTTCAAGAGGCCTCAGCCTCTCTATAAAATGAAAGGGGGGGTAACATCAAACACAAGAGAGACTGCAACAGAAAACTTGGCCCTAGCTGGCCTAAACGACTCATACCGTTTATTGGCTCTCATAATTGAAAGTCCAGAAATTGAGCCGACTTTGAGGGTGGGCTAATCAAATAACTCGAGCTTCTGTGTTTGCAGTTCTCTTGGCTGTGCCCGTCTCTGAGTTTTGGTTCATCCTCAGGGTGGCGTCCTTCTCAATGGAAAAATGGCTGCAGAATTCACAGCAGTGAGAAGAGTGTCTCTTTTGGTGTTCTCTTTTAAACAAAAAATATTCTTCCCTAGAGATTTCCAGAAAACTTTCCTCATTCTTGGCCTCAATTGGGTCTTATTCTAGTGCCTAATCCTGTTGTATTAGTTTGCTAGAGCTGCCATAACAAATTATCATAAACCAGGTGACTTAAACAATAGAAATTTATTTTCTCATAGTTCTGGAGGCTAGAAGTCTGAGGTCAAGGGGTCAGCAGGATCGATTTCTTCTAGGGCCTCTCTCCTTGACTATAGATGGCTATCTTCTTTGGCCTGTGTCTTCACATGGTCTTCCCTCTCTTTGTGTCTGTGTCCTCATCTCCTGTTTTCATAAGGACACAAGTCATGTTGGATTAGGACCCACCCAAATGATCTCACTTTAACTTAACTACCTATTTAAAGATTCTCTCTCCAAATATAGTCACATTCTGAGGTACTGGGATTAGGACATCAGCATATGAATTTGGGGGGAACATGAACATTCAGTCCATTTTATAAGGGAAAATAGAAAGGCTCTCAAGAATATTTCCTATCAGTGAAGTTATTCCGAAGACCCTCAGTAAAAGGTTTTACATTTAGATTGCTTTGCTTATTTTACATGTTCTCAAAGAAAAATATAATTTTATCTGCACAGAACCCAAGAAAATTAAATTTCTTAGATTTTTTGCAATACCGCAAGAGTGTTAGTTGCTATCAGTTTTTCAGAAGTGCTGTTGATGGAACCATACAATATTTAACTAAAACACGGGAGAATTCTTTCTGTTTGAGAAATTAAAAGAATGTCATTTTTTCCTTTTCTTTTCCTTTAAGATTATTTCTAAAAATATATATTTCTATTATTCAATTAGTAAGTTTGTTGAAGTTTAATTACTCATATGGCTATGATTGGCAGCAGGAAAGTGCAAAAGTCATTCTTTTCCCTTCACAAATGCTGGCCTGCATTACAGATCACCGTGGGAGGTGTTTATTTTAAGTAAATTAAGTAAGAGCAAGGAGAATGTCTGAAGTTATTACTTAGTGCTTCTCCCACCATCCTCCCCCCATAGCTTTTTAACAATTATTAAAATCAAGCAAGGCTAAAAGTGATTTTAGTAAGGTAAAATTCTGGGCTTAAATAGAGATAAGTAGAAGTGTTTGAATTTAGGCTCAAGAATGAAATAAACATGCGATCTAGAGATAGATTGCTCTAAAAAATCTGAAGACTTTAGTTAATTACGAGTTAAAATTAGTCAAAGTTTGATATGGCTAACTCACACTGCAAAAATAGAAGTACAGTGTCAAGATCATGCCAAGTAATATTCCCAGAGCTCTGTGAATTTATCAGATCACACTCAGGATTTTTAAATTTTAACTGCAATGTTGATAAAATGACATGGCTGAGCACATCAGACAACCAGGCTGTGTGGGGAACAATGTATGGAACTAGAGATGCTAAGACTGCAGAAGAGATACTGAGGGAGAGAAAATCACTAACTTTTAGTTGGCATCTCTTTTGTGTCAGGAATTGTAATAGGTGGCTTCTAGAACCTTACTTAATTCTCAAAATAACCCTATGCTATAAGGATTATTATCTCCATATTAGCAATGGCTCTGTGTGATTAGGCAATGTGTCAAAGGTTCTTTATCAGTCAGTGACAGAGTTGTGACTCCAGCTCCTGCTCCTCTGATATCAAAGCCTGCACTTTTCCTACCAAACCTCAGGCCACCATCACCTGCTTTAAGTTCTAAGCTTTAAGTCCTGCTTTAAGGAAATTATGTAGCAAGAATCACTTCATTCAACATTATTTTGGGCATCTATAATATACAAGGCACTGTGCCAAAAATTCTGGCCAAAGTAAGCTTATGGATACTTAGAAGAGATAAAATATGCACATTGTATACTGACAAAATAAAAATTTAAAGGAAAAAAAATAAAAAATAAAAAAAAGAAGAGATAAAATATGTGCATGAATAACTATAATGCAAGATGGAAAGCAAAAAGTAACATGAAAGGTACAGCTAATGTGCTTTAAGGGAGGAAAAATTGCTGCTGAAGAAGAAATGTGGCACTTGACCTGGCCTTTAAAAAATAGAGGGATTTGGATATACTGAGACGTGACAGAGAGGGCATCCCAGGCAGAAAGAGCAGCATGTGCATGGGAAATTGAAATGCATGTCTAGGAAATACCAAATGGCTTAGTTTAGCTCTCGCACAGAGTATGAGAAGATTAATGAGGAATAAGTTCAGGAGATGAATTGACCTTGATGAGGGAGGGTCAGAAATGCCAAGGCTAATGAATTATGTGATGTTCTGTAGGCAACAGGGAGCCACAATGATTTCTTTTTTAAGCGCAATGATAATGGCCCGAAATGGTTTTATATGTAAAGAACATACTGCAACTAGCTTAGGCAGAAAAATAAGTCTAAAGTAATAAGAATATTTGATACCTCATGGAATCACCAATAGAGATAAACATTAAGGCCCAGAGACGCTACAGCCAGGACGTTGTTTGCTGCCTGGCACAGACACCACAGCCCCTGCCAATAACTCTAGAAACTCAGCACCACAAATTTCAGCAAGGATGTTCTGAAAGAATTGGTTCCTTTGTGGTCATTCTTGTGAACTGGTAGATTGCAAAGGTTCCTGCTTTCTAGGGCTGTTCACTTCTGAAGCAAAATCTTTTTTTTTTTTTTTTTACCTTTTTGTCTTTTTTCTTGACAGTAACGGGATCACAACCCTCAGTGTCGTGCCTGCACCGTGCTCAACCAGTGAGCCGACCGGTCTCTATATGGGATCTGAACCCTCAGCGGGAGTGCCACTGCGCTCCCAAGCGCTGCACTCAACCGA
>NW_007729106.1:196931-209966 GCF_000696425.1 Galeopterus variegatus
AAGAATATTTGATACCTCATGGAATCACCAATAGAGATAAACATTAATGCCCAGAGACGCTACAGCCAGGACGTTGTTTGCTGCCTGGCACAGACACCACAGCCCCTGCCAATAACTCTAGAAACTCAGCACCACAAATTTCAGCAAGGATGTTCTGAAAGAATTGGTTCCTTTGTGGTCATTCTTGTGAACTGGTAGATTGCAAAGGTTCCTGCTTTCTAGGGCTTTTCCCTTCTGAAGCAAAATCTTTTTTTTTTTTTTTTTTTGTCTTTTGTCTTTTGTCTTTTTCCGTGTCCGGCAACGGATCGCAACCCTCAGTGTTGCCCCCGCACCGGACTGGGGACCGGCAACCGGACCGCAACCCTCGGTGCTGCTCCCGCGCCTCGCTCAGCCAGTGAGCGGGAACCGGTCTGTATGTGGGATCCGAACCCTCGGGCGGGAGCGCCGCCGCGCTTCCCAAGCGGTGCACTATCCAGTGCGCCACCGGGCCGGCCCGCAAAATCTTTTTTATTATGTCTGATTGGTGAAGCCTAAGAGCGTGCAAGGACAGATGTACCGGGAAGCTAATGAATCTTAAGCTTTGGGACTCTGTTCCTGCACAGACCTCTTCAAGGTCCCAGGAGAGCCCTAGAAATATCGCATTGTGAAATTTGCAAAAGAAAGATACTGTACCTGCAATTCTGCCTTCCCCATCACACTTACTAAATGTACACAGTATTTTAAACCATGAGTCGTGAAGCTTGAAGAATTTTTTCTAAATTACCAATAACAAAAAAATAAAACAAATTTTGACAAACCACGCTAAAGACTAAAGTACCTTCCTATTTTTTTTAATAAAAAAATCACAAAATCATTGTCATGTGAAGAGGCAATCCAAGAGTATGCAGCTAAAATAACAAAGAACAATATTAAAGAGGTGCATTAAGCAAATTAATGAATTTAAAATTACATTACTTTTCTCGATTTGTGATGTTTGTGGTACAAATGTTTAAAATTTGTGAATTTTTTCTCATTCTAAATGAGTGCTTAATTTTCAAACCTAACTTTAAGTTTATAATTTTATTGCCTTTTCTTAAAGAAGACTCTAAAATTCTGTTAGGTTCTAGCCCCACAAAATCAAGATCTGTCCCCAGCTGAATCCCTGACCCAAAAAAGCTAAGAGAGCAAGTTCTGGCTTCTGCCTTGAGTGAGGACTCAGAATATAGGGAATTCCCCAAACATAGGAAGGGTGTTTAAACATGCTGGGTGGTCCTCAAAAATGATGAATGTTCCTTACACTGGCTTGAGCATATGTTTGGCATTTGGGAATACACCTCTGTGGAGGAAATATACTTGAACAGGTTTTGGAGAAGCAGGAGCACATAAAAGAAATATTGCATAGCCATGATGAGAAATGGAATTGTTCATGAGAAAAGATGACCCTGAGGATTGGCATATATAATTATCAGGATGGCAATGCCAATAACCAGCAGAGAGATCCCAGAGTTGATACAGATTCGGGGAGGAATTGGGGCAAGAGTATATTTTTAAACATTCTGGGATTCAAATTGTATAAGCTTCTATGAAAACTAAAGTCAGCAGATCTGTTAGTATTAATTTACAGTCTGATAGTGCTGGATGAAGGGTAGATTAACTGTTTCCTTTCTCTGTTTCAGTGAGAGCAACTGGATATCTCTATCTAAATTAACTTTACCCCAACTTTTAGTCCCTTGTATTTTCTTCATTTTATTTATCACAGTTATTTTTCTTATTTAAGAACTTAACTGTCTTTTCCCTAGAGCACACACATTTAAGAGGAATTATATCATCCCCTATGGAGTGAAAATTGGTTCTTGGGAGGCAAAAAAAATTCTTCTATGTTATAGAGCTTAGATAAAGACACAGTACATAAGCAAATACATCTGTGGTATTAAAATTTTATGATGAGCAGTTAGGAAAATGATGTCTAACACGGTTCCTCAGGAGTCAATAATATCAAAAAGGTGGAGAAACACTGTCCTACGGGATAAGCTGCAGAAGGGCAGGACCTGCAAAATCCTTGTAGATAGCAGCCTGGTGTCCAGCAATGTCCTGCACAGAGTAAAAGCATAATAAATATTTTGAGGACTCAACTCTTCACGTACCTTGTTGACAAGTCACATCCCACGTACTGCTGTCATTATTTTAAAGGAGGGTGAAGCAGGGTTCGGAAACGAAATTATGCAGAGGAAATTTTTTTTTCTGAAGGAAACTAGGCAGATGAGGCACAAGTATCTGCAGAAATTATGTTTCAACTCAGAAGTGAAGTTACTTCTCCATTTTTCTGAAAGGTACTCGGTCACAATTAGCTAGACTGTTAGAAAGACAGAGATATCTCCACGCAAAATACGTAATTTAAAAACTAGCATACAGCTCAAATCAGAACTTCCTTATTATTCTCATGCTTTGCCTAAAGTCCTTGCTAGATATTGTGTAAGTTCCACATGAGCCCGGACTTGAATCTGATGAGCTTGAAGCCCTGACTGCCAAGAAGTGCTGTGAGTGGGTGGAAAGTGTGGGAGAATACAGATGCAATGGCTTCCAGCCATGCCATAGGATCCGTTCTTGGCCTGACAGGCCCCATGCCCTGTCTCCTACCAGACTAATATTGGGTTCCTTTTAGGTCAGGGTTGGGACAGTAGAAGATAATTGAGACAGTGGGCACTTTTGCGGTCTCTTCCTATTTCCTCAGCCCAAGACTTTCTTGCAGCTTCCTCTCATTAAGTAAAAGTCACAACCTCAAAAACTTCTTCAGAAACAGAAGAAATGCCACAGTTATGATCTGGTGCTAACTGAATTTTCCTCAACCCTATGTTTTAAGTGCCCGTGGTCATACAGGAAAACTCCTTTTATTATGAGGACCTTCAAGGACATTCCATCCTCTAATGTCGGTTCTCTTCACCTCAATTCCTGCTCTATACACCTCAAAGGGCATGAGGTTCCCACACGTTGGGTTAAGTAGACAAAAACACTCTTAACAGCATATTATACATGTGGAATTTCTATGTATTAATTAGAAAAGTTTCTGAGTAAAGCATTAACAATAATAAAGGAATGGGAAACAAATCTCCTTTGAAAAAGTAAAACTATTTCTTTACTCTGAAAGAGGCAGCTAAAGTGATTTAGCAAATAACTACAGACAAGATATGAAAATATGTCCCCGTACTTCTCAATCCATTGTAATATGATCTATATGTTCACAGAATGATTATGCAAAGATAAACGATTTTGGAGCATAGAAAAATGTGTTTCGTTGGATAACAGGAGATTTGGGAGAGAAGATTTTGACTGTGAGAAGGTAGTGGAATTTGGTGCACAGGGGGATTGTTAGCCTTTGAGAAGGGTCCACTCTTTCTTTGATACTTTGGAAAAGGAAAAGATGATGGATAGGGGGAAACACTGATGTGAAGAGTTGGCTAGAGTTTCTCTGACAGGTGTCTTCTGATCTGTCACAAAAGGAACATTCTCAAAAGTGTGGCTTCAGTAAAGCCTGCATTCAAAATGATTTTCCAGGTGCATGTGAATGCTCTGTGGAACTGCTGTTCCATTCTGTCCTCTGTCTTCCATTTTGTGAAATCAATGAGCCCTTATAAGAGAGATGGTCAGAGTTCGCAGTTTGCTTCCAGTCAATGGGGAAGAGCATGGTCTTTACTGACCTTGATCATCCAGTGCCAAACAAGCCATCCTGCCACAGGAGGGTGACAGAGGACATCAAGTTTAAATGATGGCAATGAGGAAGAACTGAGAAGTTTGAGCTAGGAAAGAATTTGAAACAGCTAATGTGGAAGTATATCTGGGAGTTGATGTGTAGCAAAAAAGTGTTATTGACTATCAGTACGCAATAGAAGTATGAAAGACGTTTATATGAAGATTTTTTAATGTAGAGAATTCAAACAATTAGAGTGTGTTTTTTAAAAAAAGAGTAAAAATGTAGTACAGACCTCCATTTAACCAAATGTCCAGAGTAGCTAATCCTCTCCATTCTCTTGAAAATATTCTGACAGATGCCCATGGTATGCTGTCATGCAAACTGTTCATGGCTAGCTCACTACTTTCTATTCTCTTCTACTAGAAACGGTTGAATTGTTTCTGCTAAGGGCACTTGTTATTATAAGTATATATTTTTTAGTTTTTATTTAAAAAATTATCATACGTTAAAGTGGACTTTTTTGGTGTATGGTTCTATATGATTTTTAGCACACGTATAGATTAATTACCACCACAGTCAAGATACAGAAAATTTCTACTCCTCCCAAAAGTCCCTCATGCTATGCTTTTATAGTCACACCCTCCCCCTATCTCTACCCAGGCAACCTCTGATCTGTTCTTTGTCCTCCCGAGAATCATACAAATGAATTTGTATAGTATATAACCATGTGAGACTGGTTTCTTTCATTCAGCATAATGCTTTTGAGATTTACTCAAATTACTGTGTGTTTCAAAAGTTTGTTACTTGGTATTACTGTGTAGTATTTTATTGTGTGGATATGCCACAGCTTGTTTGTCTGTTCACCCACTGAAAGATATTTGGGCTGCTTCCACTTTAAGGCTATTACAAACAGAACTGCTATAGATGGTCATGTACAGGTTTTTGTGTAAATATAAGTTTCCATTTCTCTAAGATAAATACACCAGAAGTCAGTTACTGGGTCATACAGTAAGTGCATGTTTAACTTTCTAAGTGACTGCCAAATTATTTTCCAGAGCGGCTGTCCCATTTTGTATTTCCACCAGCAATCATGAGAGTTCCAGTTGTACTGTATTCTTATCAGCACTTACTGTCAATATTTTTTAACCCATTTTAAAAGGTATGTGGTGGTATCCACACAACTATTTAATTTTCATTTCATTAATGGCTAAAGATATTGAGTAACTTTTCATGTGCTTATTTGCATCTATATGTCTTTCTTGGTGTAGTGTCAACCATTATTTCTTCAAATATATTTCTAACAACATACTTTTTCTTCCCTCCTTCTGAGACTCTGATGAAAAAAAGGTTAAACCTTTTGTTATCATATCATAAGTTCTCAAGGCTTGGTCATTTTTTTCCCATCTTTTTTCTTTGTTGTTCAGGTCATATAATTTCTACTGATCTATCAAGTCCATTGATTCTTTGCTCTATTATTTCTATTTTGCCATAGAGCCAGTGAGTTTATATATTACAGTTATTTTATTTTCATTTCTAAAATTTCCATTTTACATATCTTGTTTACATATCTTTTTCTTTGCAGAGACTTTCTCATTTTCTGTTTGATTCAAGTGTGTTTGTGATTGCTTGTTGGAGCATTTTATAATAGCTGCTTTAAAGAATTTATCAGGTAACTCTAACATCTATGTCATCTTGGCTTTGGCATCTATTATTTGTCTTTTCCTATGGAAGTCCTATTGAGACTTTCCTGGTTCTTTGATACTACGTAATTTGGGATTGTATGCGGGACATTTTGAATATTATGAGACACCGGATCTTGTTTTAAACCTATGGAAAATTTGCTATTTTTATTTTAGCGACCAATCAATCTGGTTAGGTTCAGGTCACAATTTCCAGCCCACCTTCAGTGATCTGCAGTTCTAACACCAATTCAGTTCGCAAAGCCTTTGTAGTGCCATTTGGATCTGTCCCATGTGTTTACTACCTAGTGGCAAATCTGATTGTTGGGCGGGCAGTCTATCTGTTATGTTCTCAAAGCCTTATTATAAAAGTCATATAAATGCTGACCTGGTCATACTTATGTATGTACAGCTTTGGAGTGAGCTTGGCATTCATAGATAACTTTATGGGGTCTCTTTTAATTAATGTCACTGACTACTATGTTTAGTTGTGAATTTCTGCAGTTTATATAAAGCAAAACGTATTTATCTCTTTTTTTTCCCATGAATTTGAAAGCTACCCAGAGGGTTGCGTATCTTTTATTTCCACTACATTTCCTCATACACCTACTTTTGAAAGCTGTATCTATTTTTTCCCTAAGTAAACATTATAGACTGACTCATTCTGGGGCACAATTCTTGCATTTTTATTTAACAAGAAATGTAAATGACCAGCCAGATATAGTTCTCTAGTCACTAAATAAAGAAGAAAGAATGATCATCTGAGTTAGTGTATTTCCAAATAAGAACATGAAATTTACTATTGGACTTGGAACCTCATTGCAAGTTTAGACTGTAACCCTTTCAGAAACCTGAAGACAGTTAAATTCTGGGTCTGGATTCCTGTTTTATTTTATAAGAAAGAAACCATTCTTTAATATATAAAGCCATCTTTAACTATCGTGGGAAAGAAGGTTAGAACATGCAAAAGAAGGAGCTCTTCTGAAAGGAAGAAATCTCATTAAGAGCATATATGTAAAATAAATCTCTAAAGATATGTCCCATCTCTGTGGCTGTAAGGCCTTAAAATATTACAGAAAGTAAAAATCAGTAGTCATGGGCTTGGAAGACCTCCAATGATTTAAGGTCATTTAGCCCAGTTCCATAATATGACAGGTAAGGAAACTTGATCATAGACAAGTTTTGTTTCCCTTCCCATAATGTGGGCAAGTGAGCTTTGAGGTATTTCAGACTCAGTTCTCAAAATGGGTTCATAGGTAATATAGGGAACCTCCCTCGGGTATTGTCTTTTGGGCCTACACTGGAGAAAGTGTTATTGGTGAAATTGAGTTATGTGTAGTGAGGACTTGCAACAACGAGAACCTTGTACAGAGCACTAGATGAACTTGTATGAGGTTCAAATCTGCCTTGTAGGAAATTCCAGTGCAGTTTAATAGCAATAACAAGAAGGAGAATTTTCACTACGTTGCCATTGTATAGACATAAAAAGAAAACTATTCACAAAGCTTATTTGAGCAGGCTATCAAATACAAAGAAATGATATACTCTTGGCAGAGGATGTTGAATTCCAAAAACAAATCTCACCAGTGGAGAGGAATAAATGCCCCCTGAATGGAGGTTTGGTTCTATTTTACTCTGGGTTATTTGTTACTTTGATTAGTATGTCTTAAGAAGCAAACTAAGGGAAGAAAATGTACTCCAGTCCTGGTTCTACTGTTGATTATCTGTATAATTTCATTGATCTGAGCTCTCCCCAACTTTTCCTTCAAATGCCTCTTAGAACTGAGATAATCATGCTAAACTAAGGGTAATCACTAATAAAAATGGTTTTAAGTGTGTATGTGTATATATATTTTTTTAATTGACAGGCAATAAACTCAGTGTAGGAAGCAATTTTAGAATAATGAAAAATAATGCAAATACATTGCTTTTAATATAATTTTTACTACTTAAATTATTTTATTCACCCATATTAACATTATAATGAATTTTATTCTTTGAACACATGTTAGCTTATGCTACAAGGAGATAGTCCAGAAACATGATGGTAGAGGGATGACATCACAGTAGCAAAATGGCTATGGAAAGTTTGAAGTAGGTTTATGCACATAAATAATGGAGTATTAGTATCAGTGCCAGCTGCCGGTATGTCAATTCCTAAGAACCATATCTACACTTTACAATACAGGTGGACAGGTGAAAAAGCCTCTTTCCTGTGATAGAGTGGGTGAACTGTAGAAGTAGAGGCCTTGCTTTAAAGCTTCCTGGTGATTCAGAGTTCTTAGCAAATACATTGGATTCTCCCCACCAGAAAAGGTTGTTTCCAAGAAGGCCAGTTCAATGGCCAATGCAGTGAAATGCCTGCTTTGTTCAAGATAATTTCCAGAGGTCAAGATAAATTAGGTGGGTGTGAACATATTTACACTGTATTCCATTCCAAAGGGATGACTCAGAATTCAGAAGGTTGGTGCTTCAGCCACCCACAGCTGTTTTCCAGGTAGCAAAATATTTTAATTCTGATGTTATGGTTAATTGAGCATCTGATACAACACCTGGAAGTCATACTGCTTACTAATGCCCACGAACTGTGACACTGGTAGTGGGGATTCCAAGGAGGAGTCAGGAATCTCAACTGCTTTGTCTTCAACAGGACAGAGAACAAGGTACAGAATACAGAGGGGAAAGATGAGACCTGGAGGCCAGGGATGCTGTTTGTCTTCTTGGACAGAGTATTTGCCATGATCAAAAGGAGGATATATTGAAGTTGAGCTCTACTGTAGAAAGCTTCAGTGAAATTCAGCTAACAAAATGTCAAATTTTGACAACATTGTTAAGCATATAATAAATAATATGTCTGATAAATGTGTTGGCTTATTGTTGGCTTTTTGTTTTGTTTTCCTGCCTTTCATCAATTTCCTGACTTTCATCCAGTTTCATCCAAGCTTAATTTGGGGGATAGGATTTCTTATTATTGTTTAAAAATAATGTAATACCTAATTGTACAATCATTTGGGCTATTTCTTGGGAAAACTGAGTAAAGAAAGCCAAGGTCACCCAGTTCTAGAAAATCAGAAGAAATTAAATTTGTTTTTTAGTTGCCTCCTCCCTTTTTTTCTCTTGCTTTAGTTCTGGGAAGGGAGAGTCAACACCATCTAATTGTAAATAACTGAGATTTGCTATGCTGGTTAATGATTATCCACAGGCAAGGAGGATGTGCCAGGTTTATTCAGACACAAAGCACTTCTGGATAAGAAGTAGTAATAGCCAAAGCCAAGGAACCTGATAAATGGGGGAAATGCCTCTTCTTTAATCGGATGTAAGGTATATTTACACTTAATGTAGGGAAAACACTGAAAAAGTGAATTGCTCTATGTACCTATCCCTTTGTTTATTTCCTCTGCCAGAAACCTTACTGTTTTTAAACCTAAGAGTGGAAAGAAAAGCCAATGTAGAGACAAATTTGGTTAAACTAGAAATGTGCGGTTCTAAAATGTTTACTCCTGGCATTCTACTTATTTAAAAAAACATTGTTATCCCCCTCCTAGTGACTCATTGTAATACTAATTTCTCATAAGATAACTTCAAGCTTAAAAACAACATTCCAGTATTTAAAGCTGAAAGGAAGCATTTTTAAAGCTCTTTTTGTTTTCTTCTTTAGGATTTAAAATATAAAAAAAAATTTCTAAAGCTCCTTTCCCCAATGTTCTAAAAAATTAGACACGCTTTTACAGATTTCGCACAAAAACTACAAATGATTTGAGGTTAAAAATTCTTTGAGGTTTATTGCTAGGTAGACATCAGAGAAGGACTTTGGCCTGTGCCTTTTTTCCCCCTGTTACTTTGGCTTTCTCATATCCTTTATGAAAGATACCCTGAGATCCTAAATATATATCTGTATATGTATAGATGTATATATATATATATATATATATATATATATATAATTTTTTGGTGGCTGGTGGTATGGGGATCTGAACCCATGACCTTGGTGTTACCAGAACCATGCTCTCCTGAGTGCTTAGCTCCTACATATTGCAGTTAATTTGACCCTCAAATGTCAGGAAGGTGATACTGAAGTTAAAACCACTCACTTGTGTAATTGCCAGACCTCATTATTCAGTGTCCACAGATTTCAGAAATATTATTCTCTACCTGCCATTGTATTAGCTTTTTAATAATGCCATGGGTAATTGACCAGAAATCTGCAATGTAAATAAGAATTTAAGAGGACAATTAAAGATAATAAACTATTCCTCTTTGTCCTTAGCAAAACTATTCATGTGATAAGTGAGGCTTTATTTATTTTTAAAAATTCATTTGTTTACTATATGAAAGAGAATGAAGTTGGACACTTACTTTATATCATATACAAAAATTAACTCAAAATGAATCAAAGATCTAAATGTAAGACAGAAAACTATGAAACCCTTAAGTGAAAATGTACAGGAAAAGCTTCATGACATTGGGTTGAACAATGATTTCCTAGATATGACATCAAAAGCACAGGCAACAAAAAGCAAATAGATAAATTGGACTTCATCAAAATTAAAATTTTCTGTGGGTAAAAGGGCATTATCAAGAAGTGAAAAGGCAACCCACATAATGGGAAAGAATATTTGCAAACCATCTATCTGATAAGTTGTTAATATCCAGAATATGTGAAGAATTCCCACAACTCAATAACAACAACAAAACAAATAATTTGATTTAAAAAAACAGGCAAAGAATTTGAATTGATGTTTTCCCAAAGAAGATATACAAATGGCCAGTAAGCACATGAAAAGATGCTCATCACTAATAATTAAGGAAATGCAAATCAAAACCACAAAGAGATACCACTTTATATCAATTAAGATGACTATGGTTTACACACACACACACACACCAAACCAAAAAGTAACAAGTCTTGCCAAAGAGATGAAGAAATTGAAATCCTTGTGCATTGCAGGTAGAAATGCAAAATGGTGAAGTCATTGTGGAAAAAAGCATCATGGTTCCTTAAAAAATTATGCATAGAATTACCATATAATCCAGCAATTCCACATATGAGTATATACCCAAAAGAACTGACGGCAGGGACTTGAACAGACACTTGTACACCAATGATTGTAGCTGCATTATTCACAAGAGACAAAAGGTGGAAACAACCTAAACGTCCATCAATGAATAAATGGATAAACAAAATGTGGTATAACCATACAATAAAATATTACTCAGCTGTTAAAAAAGATGAAATTCTAATACGATCTACAACATGGGTGAACCTTGAAGACATTATGCTATGTGAAATAAGCCAAATCCAAAAGGATGAATATTGTATGATTCCACTTATATGAGAAAATCAAATTCATAGAGAAGGAAAATAGAATGGTGGTCACCAGGGGCTGGAGGAGGTGGGATGAGAAGCCACTGTTTAAAGGGTACAGAGTTTCAGTTTGGGATGGTGAAAAAGTTCTGGAGATTGATAGTGGTGATGGTTGCACAACAATGCAAATGTACTTAATCCCACCAAACTGTATACTTACAGATGGCTGGAATGGTGCATTGGGTTGAGTGTCCCCCCAAAACTTGACCCCCACTGTGACAGTGTTAAAGAGAGTGGGGAATCCTATTGTGGTAATTGAAAGGTAAGGCCTTGAAGAAGTGATTAGTTTTTAGGACTATGCTGTAGTGAATGGATTAAAAATGGTGGTCACGGGCATGGTTTAGAGAGCTTTAAAAAGAGAGTGAATGAGGAGGTTAATCTCCGCTCTTTCTGTTCCACCATTTTTCTATCATGTGAGACCCCTGGGTTACTACCACTGCTACCACCAAGACCCTCATCAGATATGTTCCCTGGACTTTGGACTTCCTAGCATCTAAAACTGTAAGAAACATATTTTGTTTTCTTTATAAATCACCCAGTTCCATGTATTTTGTTATAAGCAACAGAAATGGACTAATACAAACGGTAAAATTTATGTTATGTTTATTTTACCACAATAAAAAATATTCATCTATTTATATATTCTTAGTTTGGTTTTCTCTAAAAGCAGACCCTGTGGGATGAGGATTTGAGAGTAAGTAGTTTATGTGGCATCCCAAGAACTGTTTCTGGTGAGTGGGGAAGAGAAGCAAGGAAGAAAATGCAACCATAATGGTCTGTGTTGTCAAGCCAGTTACCATGATGGACAATCGGAGCTTACAACAGCTGGAACTCTAGGATCCAGTATAGCACAAACTTCAAAGCTCTCTCCCCGATGGAGCAAAGGAGCTGTGGTATTGCTCCACCAGTTCCTCATCAGTCATTTTTAAGGGCTACTTCTCAGGTGTCTGCTCATTCCCCTGAGCCTGGTGCAGCAGAGGGGACTACAGGGACCAGGGAAAGTCTTTGAGCAAAGGGACCCTGATGCTGGCAGCTGGACATAGTAAAAGCTGAGGCACTGACAGCATTAATGTATTTAACTCAGACTTTTTTTTTTCACTAATTCAAACTGGACCTGCATTAATTAAATTGGATAAGATTTCTTGATCATGCAGATCTTGAATAGTGCTCTATAAGGACTTACTGAATGTGAAGCAGATATTAGACATCCCATCATGCCCTTCCTGAGACTGCCGGCCTGTGAGCTGTCTACTCTGCAGCATCCTCTGCTCCAGGCGAAGTCTTCACTTCCCAATCAGCGCTTCATCCCCTGCTTTAGTAAGAAAAAGCACCCAATAGTCTTCCTTTGTAAAGAAGGAAAACTTGGGGGGGAAATCTGGGTTTTCTTCTTAAAGTAATTAAATTTCATTTAATTCTTTTTATATTTCCAAACATTTCCTATGAAACTATAGCTTTTCCTGGGAATATTAAATAAAAGGAGGTGGGGTGGAATGGGAGGCAAGGGTGGTGGAAAAATCTCTTGGAGGACAGCCAAGAGCATAACCCCCAAGACTGAAAGGGTTCTAGAGGGTTGGCAGGGCTCTGAAGAACAAAGCTGAACTGTGGCTGTGGGGTAATGAGAACGATCAAAGCTTTCATTTACATTCCAATGAATACCAGGGACAACTCTCATTGTGAGACTAGTCACGGTGGAATTGTTTGAAACTTCGCAAACTTCTCTTTGATGTTTTTACTCCTTTTCTGTTTCCTGTAATAATTAATAGTAAAACCAAACCTACCCAAACAAAAAGCCCTTGGAAAACCTTAAAAAGGTTATGTGGTTTCACAGTGGACAGGGGGTCACCTAAATTCTTCTGATGTATGAGTCACTGGAGAGAACGAAAATCCTACTGGAAACACCATCAAAAATGAAAGCTGATGGTCTCACCCTGATGAGATGGGAAGAAAGAAAGGATCCCACCACACCTTTTGTCCTTGACACCTACTCGGCTACATGTTACTACTCTGGCTTAGAGCTGAAGAAATCCCCACCACCTGAGAGAGTGGGATGACCAGAAAGATGGTCTCTTGGAGTACTGAGTTGAAATCAGAACCTTCCCCAGGGGGACATTTTAAAATGTGATGGTTATGTTCTTAAGAGCTGACAGTAAAATTAAAGTTTAAATAGGGTTTATAGTCTGAAGACCTAATGACTGACCATTTCTCACTTTTGGGACCAAACCCATTTTTACGTCAATGAATCCCTCAAACATAAGACTTAGTGAAAAGCAAAAGTTAGTAACAACCATCTAGGAAATTCTGCATTTCAGTTACCCACCTGGCTT
>NW_007729106.1:210469-221777 GCF_000696425.1 Galeopterus variegatus
AAAAAAAGACAAAAAAAGGAAAAAAAAAAAAAGTGTGGTGTGTTCATTTATCGTATTTTAATGTAATAGGTAGCATACTACATCCAAAGTCATAAACCTTCATTTTTAAAAAATGAACAAAATATCTTGAAGATGGTTTTAGACTGGTTCACTGAGAACCGACTCAATGACTGTGCAGTATTCCATTAATTTTACCATAATTTATTTAAAAAGTCCCTTCTTGCTATTTCCAATCCTTAGGTTTTATAACAAATTCTTTGCTTACATAACCTTATATATGCATCATTTCATACATGTATGGGGCTACCTTAAGAACACATTCTTAGAAGGGAATTCGAAGCTAATGTAGGGGTCAAAAGGCATGTGAATTTAAAAAAAAAAAAAGTGTAGTGTGTTTCCAGCCCCTATTGCGTACTTACTCCTGAACAACCTGCTCCTTCTCTCCCTGCTCAGAAGAGCGACACTGTCTTGGGTCGTGTTGCCATCTAGTGGCCAATATGGTAAACTGGTAAATGCAAGACGTCGCCCTTTTTCTTCCTCCCCCTGGGCATGGACAACTTGGAATACACCAGACTCTCTTTCAGATATCCCCTATGCACAGCTTAGCAAAAGCCACTAAAGACAATTTCTTGCTTACACACATGAACAGGCACAGACCCCCCCCCCCCCCCCCCCCCCCCCCCCCCCCCCCCCCCCCCCCCACACACACACTCAACCCTCTTCCACTTAAATATAACCTTTCCTCCCAGCCGTTGCTGGTTGCTTCTGTCTGGTCTCCCACAAGGCAATTTTGTCATTTCCACTCTCTCTCCTCCTTCTTCTTCTTCTTCTTCTTTTTTTTTTTTTTTAAAGATGACCGGTAAGGGGATCTCAACCCTTGGCTTGGTGTTGTCAGCACCACGCTCAGCTAGTGAGCAAACCGGCCATCCCTATATAGGATCCGAACCCGGGGCCTTGGTGTTATCAGCACCGCACTCTCCCAAGTGAGCCACGGGCCGGCCTCTTCTTCTTGTTCTTAATTTGGGGACCCCCTCACTCAAATGAATAAACGCCATGTTTTCAGGAGTAATTAGGCACATTGCAACCAATGTTATAAACTTTAAAACTTTTGTGGAGCCCCAGAATTATCCTCCTTTCAGAATCCCTATAAGGATTAAAGGGAGTCTCTTCTTATCTATCAATTAGACCTGTTATTCCTTCATCACCAGAATTTAAGGCAAAATTTTAAAATCACTTAAAACATTACTTAATATATATGTATTTGCTTATATTTGCCAAAGGAATACTGGTAGGGTAAAAATTGTTTCCCATCCTCCATCAGGACAGGAATAGAAGAGAGACTTCTCTGATTACAGTTTTGTTTTTTTTTAAAGCCACTTTACTGAAGTATAAAACTTATTCATTTAAAGTGTACAATTCAGTGATTTTTAGTAGTCTTCCAAAGTTGTGCAACCATGACTGCAATCTAATTTTAGAACATTTCCATCAGCCCAAAAAGAATCTTTGCCCTCATTTACAGTAATTCCTGATACCCACCTCCATCCCCAGGCAACCGCTAATCTATTTTCTGTCCTTAAACATTTGACTTTTCTGGACATTTCATAAATGGAATCATGCAATCAATAACAGAATAACAGGAAGATCAAACACTTGAGACAATTGTGGAGAACATACTTCCTATGATTTAAATTGTTTTAAACTGCCAAACAGTATTCTACTGTACAGATACACCATGTTATGTTTATCCGTTCATCAGTTGATGAACATTTGGATGTCACGTAGTTGTGAATTTGGAGTCATGTAAATGTTTACAAATTGAAAAAGAAAAAGAAAAAAGCAATTCCTAAAATTTAAAAACAAATGAGTGTTCTGAAATTTGTTGTGGTGATGGTTGCACAACTCTGTGAACATACTAAAAAACATGGAATTGTACACTTTTGTGTACAATTTGGAATTGTACATGGGAGGATTATATGGTAAATGAATTAGTTTTCAATAAAACTGGTTTTTAAAAAGTGTAAACAAATAAACCTAAGTACATAAAAGGTTGTTAATATTACCACACTGAGAAAAAAAAAATAGTTCAAATGACTTGTAAAATGTAGCACAAGGGTACTTCAAAAAGTTCATGGAAAAATAGAATTAAAAGATAATGCAGGGGCCGGCCCGGTGGCGCACTGGATAAGTGCGCCGCTTGAGAAGTGCGGCGGCGCTCCCACCCAAGGGTTCGGATCCCACATACAGACCGGTTCCCGCTCACTGGCTGAGCGAGGCGCGGGAGCAGCACCGAGGGTTGCAATCCCGTTGCCGGTCCCGGTCCGGTACGGGGGCAACACTGAGGGTTGCGATCCGTTGCCGGACACGGAAAAAAGATAAAAAAGACAAAAAAAAAAAGATAATGCAAATCTTTCCATGAACTTTTTGAAGTATCCTCCTATCGCAACTATCTGCCCCTAATGGTATATATTCCAAAGACAGAAAGAATGGCACAGATACATTTAAGTTTATTAGTAATCACTTTGTTAGTAGTAACATTAATGTTATCGTTTGAAGGAATTTTGTTAATGTTGTAGGATTAGACAAATAGAGCATTTAATGATGCTAAAGCATAACAAAAAAATACGAAAAAAAAACCCCTGTAATGATCAATTTCATTTGTAAATCAAAAAAATTATTATTTTAAAAATGTGTATTTCCTTGCTCAAAATCACTGCAAAGAACAAAAGCAATGACAAATGAATCAATGAGTTACACATAGAGCCCAGATTTTTATCCCTAATTACCACTCTTTACTGGAAGGGACTTTCAGATTTTGAGTCTGGAGTTAAAAATATACAAAGGGAATCTGAGACACTTTATTGAGCCAGAAAGTGGGGAAATTTATCAAAGACTCATGGGGTCATTTTAAAAGGACACAGTAGGTAGTTTGAAGAAACTTCTCCTAGTCAAATTGAGACAAATTGAGCATTTAAAAAATGACTGCAATTGATCAAAACATTGAATCAATACATATACACACAGATGCACACACACACACACACACACACACACTAGAGGTCTTCAAAAAGTTCGTGGAAAATGTATGCTATGAGAAAACTATGCATGGATTTCAAGTTTTTTTGTACCACAATAAACTTGTACTAACTTGGTATGTCTGAACAGGATCTAGTTTAAGGCACTAAGAAGGATAAGACATCAGTTTGAAAAGAGCCCTTGCCAGAGCAACATGAATTCTACTAAAATTGTAGCAAGAACAAACACCAAATTAATGGTGAAGCTGGGGTGGAAGAATGGTGAAATCATGGATGCTTTACAAAAAGTTTATGGTGACAATGCCCCACAGAAGTTAGTAGTTTACAAATGGATAACTCATTTTATGAAGGGACTAGATGCTGATGTAGAAGAAGCTCGTAGCAGCAGATCATCCACATCAATTTGCAAGGAAAAAAATCAATCTTGTTCATGCCCTAATTGAAAAGGACTGATAATTAACAGCAGAAACAATAGCCAACACCAGAGACATCTCAACTGGTTCAGCTTACACAATTATGACTGAAAAATTATAGTTGAGCAACTTTCTGTTTGATGGGTTCCAAATAGTTGCCCCAGATCAGCTGCAGACAGAGATTTCAATGAAAATTTTAAGCCAGTGGCATCAAGATCCTGAAGCATTCTTCAAAGAATTGTAATAAGGGATGAAACATGGTTTACCAGTGCATTCCTGAAGACAAAGCACAATCAAAGCTCTGGCTACCAAGAAGTAGAAGTGGTCCAGTCAAAGCAAAAATGGACCCAGTCAAGAGCAAAAGTCATGGCCACAGTTTTTTGAGATGTTCAAGGCATTTTGTTCGTTGACTTTCTGGAGGGCCAAAGAATGATAACATCTGCTTATTATGAGAGTGTCTGGAGAAAGTTAGCCAAAGCTGTAGCAGAAAAACATCTGGGGAATCTTCCGCAGAGAGTTCTTCTCCACCCCAACAACGTTCCTGCTCATTTTTCTCATCAAACAAGGGCAATTTGGTTAGAGTTTTATGGGAAATTATTAGGCATCCACCTTATAGTTCTGATTTAGCTCCTCTGTCTTCTTTTTATTTCCTAATCTTAAAATGTTTTTAAAGGGGGACCCATTTTTCTGAAGTAAATAATATAAAAAAGACTGCATTGACATGGTTAAATTCCCAGGTCCCTCAGTTCTTTAGGGGTAAACTAAATGGCTGATATCATTGCTTACAAAAGTATCTCGAACTTAATGGAGATTATGTTGAGAAATAAAGTTTTTAAAAAAAATTTTTATCTTTTAATTTCATTTTTCCACAAAGTTTTTGAAGTTTCCTCATGTATGTATGTGTGTGTGTGTGTATGTTTATCCTGCTCCCTGTGGGTTTAGGATGATACTCCCCCCAAAACAAAAACTAAAAAACAAAAACAAAGCCCTCACTCTCATAAACAAATATATAAACTCATTTGGGGTAGCTGGTATGATAAAGATTTATCCCAAAAGAGGTAATCAAAGGGAAAAAAATAAGCATTCATCTTGCCCTTCCTCCATAAACTGTGTACCAGACTAATCAGTTCTACCACTTGATAAGCAAGAGCTATTTCATAGTTGAAGGAATGATAGAATTTGAAAATCACCATTTTACAACACCTAGAAAAAAATGGACTCAGCTAAAGATCATCAGTGGCTGTTAAAACCATTAGGTGAAACGCTGATGAGAAATAGATATTCACTGAATTGGTTAGAGCATGGTGTTACAACACCAAGGTCAAGGGTTCAGATCCCTGAACTGGCCAGCTGCCAAAAAAATTTTAAAAAAAAAGAAAATGGATATTCACAGGGTCAAAAAGTATCATGTACTAATGACTTGCTGATCAAAGGAGAAATAAGTTTTACAATGTAGGAATCAGGCTGTCTCCACTTGAACCCACTGATTAATCTTAGCATCACTAAAGGTGGAGCAGACAGACATGTACTTCCTGGTATGAAGCAATGTGAACTACACATGATGACTCACAAAGAGGACTTTCCAAAAGTATTGAACCTGTATATCTAATCAAGCCTTTATATTTAAATGCCAGATTACAGAAACTCTAGGATAAGGTGGGGGGGGGGGGATGGAACAAATGAAATTACACCACAAGAAAACATTAAGTAAGACAAATCCAGATCTGCTTTTCTTCAACCAATAGTATGTAACATACAAATTTAGCTCTTTTATAGGAAAACTGACCTTGTTTCTTCAACAAGTCAATGACATTAAATAACAACAACAAAAAAAGGGGTGATACCAGTGGAGTTGTAAGTATTCTAGAATAGAGGAGCTCAAGATGCTTAAAGACCAAATGCAAAACTAGTTTAGATCTTGATTCAAACAAGCAAAATACAAAAAAAAAAAAAAAAAAAAATTCAAAGACAATTGGTAGAATTTGAAAAGACTGGTCTTAGCTGATTTATTGTTAATATTGTTAATAAGGTGTGAAAATGGTAATGTTGTTATTTTAGAAAATGTCCTCATTTTATAGAGATATGCGTGGAAGTATTTAGAAATGGAAAGGCATGATATCTGGATTCAGCTTTAAAATATTTTAGGTAAAAATTGGTGATGCAGAGCAAAATATTAATATGTATTAATCTAGGTAATTAATATGTAGGCATGTCTTATAGCATTATCTTTGTTTTCATATATGTTTGAAATTTTTCACAGTAAAAATTTAATGTTATTTAATTTTAATGTAATTATCTATAATAATGAGAACTAATATTTCATCAATCCTTATTTTGGGCCAAGTAAACCAAAGAGATGACTTTTCTTATGTCTGTTTTATGGATGAGAATACTGAGTGTCAAGATCAGTAAAATCTCTTGGCTCAAGTGAGTGGCAGAGCCAGTGTTCAAACCTAGCTTGTTTCAAGTACCCACATTTAAAAAAAAAATTTTTTTTAATTTGTATTTTTATTTTATTTTGTCAATATACAATGTGGTTGATTAGTGTGGCCCATTACTGAAACCTCCCTCCCTCCTCCCTATCCCCCCTCCCTCCCAACAACTTCATATCTGTTTGCTTGTCGTATCAATTTCAAGGAATTGTAATTGTTGTGTCTTCTTCCCTCCCCCCCCACAGTTTATTTGTGTATTTATTTATTTATTTTTAGCTCCCACAAATAAGTGAGAACATGTGATATTTCTCTTTCTGTGCCTGACTCATTTCACTTATTATAATTCTCTCTAGGTCCATCCATGTCGTTGCAAATGGCAGTATTTCATTCTTTTTTATAGCTGAGTAGTATTCCATTGGGTAGATATACCACATTTTCCATATCCACTAAATGGCAGTATTTCATTCCTTTTTTTTTTTTTTTTGTCCTTTTTTTGAGACCGGCCGCACCGTGCTCAGCCAGTGAGCGCTGTGAGCACACCAGTCATCCCTATATAGGATCTGAACTCGAGGCGGGAGCACTACTGCGCTCCCAGTGCCGCACTCTCCCGAGTGCGCCACAGGCTCGGCCCAGTATTTCATTCTTTTTGATAGCAGAGTAGTATTCCATTGTGTAGATATACCACATTTTCCATATCCACTCATCTGATGATGGACATTTGGGCTTTTAACCACTAAGCTCTTCTGTTAGTGCTTCTGTAGTAGGATCCCTAAAAGTGCTGATAAAATGCAGACTCCTTGGCCCTATCTCACATCTGCTGAATCAGAATTTCTGGGGCTGCTGCTTAGGAACTTACATTTTAAAAAGTATGCCAGGGAATTTTATGCCACTTAAAGTTTGCACACCACTTAAAATTGACTGAACATTTTTAAGAAGTATTTGTAATAAAAAACTCATGAATGAAAAAAATGTATGTAATTTTTGTATGTAAATATGTAGTATTTCAGGAACATTGGGATTTTATAGATTTTTATGAGAGAATCTAGGTGTTGTATTAGGGTAATGATAGCACTATGACATATATATATTTTATTTATTTATTTATTTATTTATTTATTTTTTAAATTTTTATTTTGTCGATATACAATGTGGTTGATTATTGTGGCCCATTACCGAAACCTCCCTCCCTCCTCCCTCTCCTCCCTCCCACCCAACAATGTCCTTTCTGTTTGCTTGTCGTATCAACTTCAAGGAGTTGTAGTTATAACATATATTTTGTAATATTTTTCTTTTTTTATTGAAACATAATTGATTATACGTATTGGTGGGATACAGAGTTGAATACCAATACCTGTGTACAATATGTGATGATCAAATCAGGATAATTAGTATCTTCATCATTACAAAACATAAACATTCTTTGTGTTCATTAACCCATTTCTCGCTAACCCCTTTCACACCTCTAGTAACCACAGTTCTGTTCTTTCTTTCTGAAAGTTCAATGTATTATTGTGATTGCTGTTTCTTTCTTTCTTTGTTGCTTTCTTTGTGTGTTTCTTTCTTTGTTTCTTTCTGTTAATTTACTAGCTCCCACTTACGAGTGAAGACATGCAGTATTTCTTTTTCTGTGCCTGGCTTATGTCACTTAACATAATTTTCTCTAAGCTCATCCAAGCTGCTGTGAATGGCAGAATTTCATTCAATGCCAGTGTTCTTGCTTGGTGGGTGACCTGCAAAATCATTCAAAAACTTAGACTCTTTTTGTCTTGTTGCCTCTTCATCTGTATAAGCTCAGAGTCTTTTGCACTCAGCCAAGGATAAAGAAAAGAGAGAAAATGGAGAAGACCTATTTGCTTAACTGCTATGTCGTGGAACTGTCATCACTTCTATTCACATTTTATTAGGGACATAGCTCTATCCAGGTGTAAGGGACTGAGAAATCTTACCCCTGGTTAGGCAGCCACATGAGCAGCAACATTTCCCCATGGAAAAAGAGCTCAGGTCTTCGATGACTCTGACTCAGTTCTACCCAAACACTACTCACTATGTGGTGCTTATGGAAAGTGTGGTTTTATTCTGTAATTCACTTTGATACAGAGTTCTATAACTGGTGTGTGTGTGTGTGTGTGTGTGTGTGTGTGTGTGTGTGTGTTGGAGAATGGGACATGTGGCTCAACTATGCATTATACTTTATTACCTGGGCCCCAGAATAGCAATACTAATGTGCAAAGTCTCACAAAGTCCATCATAAGTCCATCTGTCTTACTTCTGACCTTAACCAGGATGAACTTATTTCACAACTCCAGAGGGTGGCATTTAATTGTAGCGTATGTAAATGGTGCCTTGTGGAGTTGTGCTCTTCTCTAGGGTAGTAGCCTAATGTCTATTTCACAGGTCTTCATACTCAGAAGGACAAATGATACGCCATCTACTTCTCTCCTTCTAGTTTCTGCTACATAATTTTCAAGCTTTTAGTGCACAAAACTCTACTTTTCTCTTTCAGACAACCCCGACTCGCTTCCCAGAAATGTACACAAAACAAATGCAACAAGTAGCCATCTGCTCCCTAATTCGCCAAACTGCTGTCATCTGAATACAATTCTTTGTGAAATGAAAGCTTTGTGAAACTCAGTTTAGAAAGTTGAACTTCTGGGGGCCGGCCTGTGGCTCACTTAGGAGAGTGTGGTACTGATAACACCAAGGCCACGGGTTCAGATCCCTATATAGGGATGGCTGGTTTGCTCACTTTTGAGAGCGTGGTGCTGACAACACCAAGTCAAGGGTTAAGATCCCCTTACCAGTCATCTTTTTTTTTATAAAAAAGAAAGATAAAAAGAAAGTTGAGCTTCTGGGAGCCCTCTTCTAAGAAATTTTTGTAAAATGCCACGATTTTAGACCAGGCTGAAATTTTCCTCATCAAAGAATAGAAAAGTCAGATTTAATTAAATAAATATTAATTTGTATGTCATAATGGAAAGAATTATGTCATTGAGTACATAACAGCATAAGCATATAAATATCTTAATGTCTATCAAATACTAACAATTTAATGCTAGCAAGAAAAATGCATGGCATGAATTTTGGCTTTGATGTACTACGTAAGGGCAGATCAGTAGAAGTCTTCTACAAAGTAAAATTCTGCCCTAAGCTACTCAAATTTTATTGGTTGAATATTTTTATCTGATGACAACTTAAAAAAAAAAAAACCTCTTTAATTTATCATATCTTTTTAACATTTGATGAATTATAAGCTTTCCTGGAAATTTAAGGAAACGCCTTAATTATTAAATTGATCATTAGATCCAGTTGGGGATGGCTTTTATAAAATTTATAGGATCCTTTTACATTTTCTAAATAATCTTCAGCTAGTGTTACAAACAGTATTTTTAACATGAATAGGGCTACAAGTGGTAGAAAAATTTTGTTATAATGAGTCTCTGCTCTAAATATATCATGATATTCTGCCCGTATCCATCTCTCCATCTGTCTGGAGGGTGAGGTCAGGGATGAGCCAAAAGAATATGCAAGAAATCGTGTTGGAGGTAGGCAATAGGATAATGTAGTTTTACAAAGGAAATATATTCCAGTTTTAGGTATGGATGAGGAGGGGGGATAGGTGAGTGGTAGCATTTGGTGTTAGTAAAGCAGAGTGCGGGCAGGTCCCACAAAACTCTGACAGTCCCCACTGAGGTGAGATTAAAGGAAAATGAAGAGACATTTGTGGAAACATCGCGGGCTGCATCCACAGGGAGGGGGGTGACCACAAAAAGTTTCTTGCAAAGTGGGAGACAGATGAGTCATTCGGGGACCAGTCTGATTTGCTGAGGACGGCATCGTTCCTGCGGACCTGGAACCTTCATGTTCCAGTAGAAAGTATTAGTTCATTGCAGACCACCAGCCAGTATCTTATCAGAAATATGGAAACCACTGTAGATGAGAACGCTTTACCTGGAAAATTACCAGAAACTCCTCTTGGAGCAGAACCTCCATCTTCATATAAGCATCTTTGGTAGTTTAGGTTTGTCTAGGTTTAGCATCTCTGTGATAATTGGTGATATGAGGGTACTTCAAAAAGTTCACGGAAAATAGAGTTAAGGTATGACCCAGCAGGAAGGCCTCACCGCCACCACCTGACTCCATCCCAGGCCTGGCCCAGTGCACACAGAGCAAGGAGACATCCAGCAGGGGAGGCGGAAGCTCCACAGAGAACACATGCCCTGTGGTGATGGTGCGTGACCCAGCAGCCCAGCCAAGTGCATGCGGAGCAGAGAGATGTCCAGCAGGGGAGGCGGAAGCTCTGCAGAGAACACATGCCCTGTGGTGCCCGCACACAACCCAGCAGGTAGGCCTCACCACTGTGACCCGACTCCATCCCCAGCCTGGCCGAGTGCATGCTGACCACAGAGGTGGCTCCCTGGAGAGGCCCAAGACCCAAGGCAACCACACACACAAGGCCCTAGTGGCCAACTGAGCAGACACTGAGGTAGCCATACCAAATTGGCAACCACAGCAACATCCTAGCCAGACAATAGTGTCAAACCAGTGGACTGTGAAACCCCCTGCCACAATGACTAAACATCAAAGGAAAGGTACCAGAAATATGAAACATCAAGAAAGTACACCACCAAAGGGTAATAACTCTCAAGCTCTAGATCCTATAGAACAAGAAGCCCTTGAAATGTCTGACAAAGAGTTTCGAGTGATAATTCTAAGGAAACTGAATGAGATACCGGAAAACTCAGCTAGACAACATGATGAAACGAGGAAAAGTATACAGGATCTGAAAGAAGAAATGTACAAGGAAATCAATGCCCTGAAAAAGAATGCAGGAGAGCTTGCGGAACTGAAGAATTCATTCAACAAAATAAAAAACACAACAGAGAGTTTAACCAGCAGGCTTGCAGAAGTAGAAGAGAGAACTTCTGATCTTGAAGACGGGCTGTTTGAAATAACACAGGCAGACAAAAAAAAGAATTCAAAGCATTGAAGAAAATCTAAGAGAGATATCAGACAACCTTAAGTGCTCAAATGAAATCCAACATTCATTCATGACAAAGACCCTCTATAAGTTAGGTATAGATGGAAAGTATCTCAACATAATTAAAGCCATATATGATAAACCCACTGCCAATATCATCCTGAATGGGGAAAAACTGAAAGCTTTTCCCTTAAGAACAAAAAATAGACAAGGATACCCACTCTCACCACTCCTATTCAACATAGTATTAGAAGTACTTGCCAGAGCAATCAGAGAAGAGAAGGAAATAAAGGACATTCAGATTGGAAAAGATGAAGTCAAACTGTCCCTCTTTGCAGATGATATGATCATATATATCAAACAGCCTAAAGCCTCTACAAAAAAAACTCTTAGAGTTGATAAATGATTTCAGCAAAGGAGCAGGATACAAAATCAACACACAAAAATCAGTAG
>NW_007729106.1:225550-229143 GCF_000696425.1 Galeopterus variegatus
CCCCTATTTTTAATCACTTTAAAGAAAATTGACTGTCTAAAGGAAAAAAGGCAATAATATGTTATGGGGTTAATAATACATGTAAAAATAAAATATTTGAAAACAGTAGCAAAGTGATAGGAGAGAGGAATTGGAAGGAATGAATTGTAGGATTCTCACACTATACATGAAGTGGTAACATATTGTTTGAAGGTAATATATTGATGTTGAAAGGTGTATAAGGCAACCACTAAAAAAATTTTAAGAGATATAACTAATAAGCCAATCATGGAGATAAGATGGAATCACCATAAAACTACATAGTTGTTACAATTCTTTCGGAGTCTATCAACCAGACCTCTCTACAGTGTCCCTATGGCCTATCTCCCTCCTCAAGCTTCTGCCACCATGTTGCAGGGTCCAGTATACCACACTCCAGCAGGAGTATGCCTGAGCATAGCTCTTCTACCTAGAAATCAGAACTCTTGATAGTTCTTTTGTTCTACCTCATCCTGCAGTCCCACAAAAATAGATCTTCAGAGCTGCAACTCCATTTGCAATGAAGACAAACTTCTACATTACTGTGTGCAATGAAGACAAACTTCTACATTACTGTGTAGAGCAGCTGAGCAACTCCATACCATCACCCAGACCTGAACTTTTGATATCATGTGTATACACAAAATAGCTAATAAACCCCTTTCTCCCAGATAAAGGAGCAGTCAAGAAACAGGAAACTTTGGAAGCTTTCTGCCATTCTAACCATCAAGGTTTCAAAATTTTAATACCCAGTGCCTGAATTTTTAACAAACTCTAAAGGTGATTCTGATGACTCCTAAATTAGAAACCTCTTGGGGTTGGGCCGGCCCGTGGCTCACTCGGGAGAGTGTGGTGCTGATAACACCAAGGCCCNTTACAATTCCTTGAAGTTGACACAACAAGCAAACAGAAAGGACATTGTTGGGTGGGAGGGGAGAGAGTGAGGAGGGAGGGAGGTTTCGGTAATGGGCCACAATAATCAACCTNTTCCTTGAAGTTGATACGACAAGCATACAGAAAGGACATTGTTGGGAGGGAGGGGGGAGAGTGAGGAGGGAGGGAGGTTTCGGTAATGGGCCATAATAATCAACCACATTGTGTATTGACAAAATAAAATAAAATTTGGAAGAAAAATCAATCAATCAATAAATATATCATGATATCTATAACCTAGTAAAATAATATAATTATTTTCAGGTTTTAAGTATTTCTTCTTGGCATCTGACTCTGACAGGAACAAGTTATGGGTTCATTTATTTATTTATTCATTTATTTAACAAATACGTGTTAAGTACTTACTATGTGCCAGGCATTGTTTTAGATGATAACAATAAACAGTGAATAGAAACAGACATGATTCCTATTTTTAGAGAGTCTATGTCTGGAGAAGTCAGGCTTTAATCAGATAACCACATATGTAAATATAATTGTGTCAAGTGCTAGGAGACAGGGGTCTACATTCTGTGATAGGATTTAACTTAAGAAGATGAAGAAAAATTTTCCCTAGCGAAATGGCAGTTGTTCTGAAATCTAAATGATAAGTCATGATGAGTTATGTCAAGTGAGGAGAAAAGAGCATTCCAGGAGAGAATAATATGTGAAAAGTTCCAGTGGCTGGAGGAAACATTTTAAAGCTTGAGAGACTACAGAAGGCTAGTATGATTGGAGGGAGAGATCAGGAAGAATGCAGTATGGGTGAGAACATGGTGTGGGATGGGGCTTGACAGGTTGGTGGACAGGGTCCAGGTAATGCAGGGTTCTGTAGGAGTTTTGCCTTTAAATACATTAAGAAGTCACTGAAAGGTTTTTAGCTAGAGAATTCCATGATCAGATTTATATTTGGAAAAGATTACTCTGACTGTAGTTTTGAAGGTAGATGGAGAGGCATGGCAAGAGTGGAAACAGGAGGACCTGTTTGGAGACTATTTTAGAAATAGTGGTAGGGTGATAGCATTGGGAGATAGAGTGAATCAGAGGGAATGTAGGTAGTTATAGGTAAAATCAACAGGATTTGTGCATGAGATTTCCAGTTACTAAAATTTATGTAAGATTTTAATATGTTGCATTTTAATATGTTGTATTTATGAAGAATGCTTCAGCTACACATAACAGAGTACTAATTAAAATGGCTTATGCAAAAATAATATTGAATTATTTTATGTTATAAGAATCTGGAGATAGGTGATTTCAACTTTGTACCATGATGCAATAATTCAAGCACCGTTGCTTTTTCTAGATTTCTGTTTTATCATTCTCAGCATTTGGCATTTTGTCTTATGCTCATTGTCTCACAGTTGCAAGATAGTTCCAAGGATTACATCCTTGCACAACCATAATCAAGGCAAACGATAAAAGGGATTTTATGGAGGAAAGAGTTTCTCTTTCATTTCTTTCTCTTTACTAACAGCTCTCCAGATTTCTCCTCATACCTCATTGGTCACCTTCTCTGATATCATGGGATTTTTGCTCTTTACATAAACAAATGAACAAACAAAAACCAACCAAAAAGTCAGAACTTCGTAAAAGAGGAATAAAGAGAAGGAATGGATTTGGGGTGGGCAAAAACAATGTCTGTCACAACAATTGTACAAATCAAGATCAGAAAAATGTAAGAGAGTCAAAGTGAAGTGTTTGGAATAAAAAACTATGATATCAGAGATAAAATTCCTTTGCCAGGCTTATCAGTAGACATAACAGAGTTGAAGACAGAATCAATGAATCTGAAGACAGCTCGATATGAATGATCCAAATTGGAACACAAAGAAAGAGAAAAAGAAAACAAAAAGAGGATCCAAGAACTGTGGGACAATATTAAACAGTCTAATGTATGCATAACTGGAATCCCAGAAAGAGAAGGGGAAGAAGGGAGAAAAGAAGGAATTGAGAGAGAGAGAAAGTGAGAGAGTAGTGGGGGAGGGAGGGAGGAAGAGAGAAGAAAGAAGAAATATCTAAAAAGATAATGGCTGAGAACTTTCCAAAAATAATGAAAGACATCAAGTACAGATTTGAAAAGCTCTGACAACCTCAAGCAGGATAAAGTAAATAAAAATAATAAAACAAAACAAATAAAAAATGAAAAATAAACAAACCAACCCACATCTAAATAAGACATAATTAAACTACTGAAAACCAAAGATGCAGAAATCTTAAAAGCAGTGAGAAGAGAAGACACATCACATACTGAGGGACAATAAGCTCGCAGCTGTCATTTCATGAGGGACCAAGTGAACCTAAAGATAATGGAGTAACATCTTTAGTATACTGAAAGAAAAACCTTAACCTGGAATTATATACTGAGTGAAAACATCTTTCAAAAATAAAAGCAAAATAAAATATTTTCAGATAAATGAAAACTGAAAGAATTAATTGCCACCTAACCTGTACTATAAAAATATTAAAGGAAGTTCTTTAGTCAGAAGGAATATAATTCCACATGGAAACTTTGAATTCATACAAAGAAATAAAGAGCACCAGAAATGGCAATAATGAAGATAAAAATAAAAGGCATTTTTTTCCCCTATTTTTAATCACTTTAAAGAAAATTGACTGTCTAAAGGAAAAAAGGCAATAATATG
>NW_007729106.1:230416-230916 GCF_000696425.1 Galeopterus variegatus
GAGACTTTTTCATAAGCTCTCCAACTGATTCTGATGTATAGGGTCTGTGGACAATGCTGGGGAAATTTTGCCTCTAGGTTGTCAGCAGCTAAACATGTAGCTTTGGAGATGGATTCTAAATACTAATTGTTACTTGTATAACCTTTGGCAAGTTAGTTTGCCTCTCTGTGCCTCAGTTTCCTCATCTGGAAAATGGGAATAATGATAGATCATGCCCACTTTGTAGGGTTGTTGTAAGGATTGGATAGGTTGATAAATGTGAAGTGCTTGAAACATAGCAAACACTCAACACTCAACAAAAAACCAAAACAACAATAACAAAAAAAACAAATATTAGAGCCTCAGTTTAGTTAGAATGCCCACTACAACAGTAATTTAAAGTGATGGATTTTCATTCACATTGAAAGTTATTTACAAAATCATCTTGGGCCGATGTATTATATCAAAATTCCTGCTAAAGTTCAAAGAATTCAAAACTTTGAGAAGTTTTTAAGCCAGGT
>NW_007729106.1:232036-232917 GCF_000696425.1 Galeopterus variegatus
CATTGCAAATTGCTTAAACTGAGTAATTGATAATTTATGTGAGACATACTTAAGTGTCTTAAGTCTGGCTTTGTCCCTCCACAGAGCTCCCAGGTAGGAACGCAATAGAAAGTGTCTTGCTAGATCCTGTCCTAGTTCATTTTTTGCTCCTTTAACAGAATAGCACAGACTGGGCAATCTATAATGAACAGAAATTTACTGGCTCATAGTTCTGGAGGCTGGAAAGTCCTAGATCAAGGGACTAGCATCTGGTGAGGTCCTTCTTGCTGCGTCATTCTATGGTAGTAGGGCAAAGAGAGGGAAAGGGGAGGGTACTGAACTGGTCCTTTCATAAAGAACCCACTCCTCAATAACAAAACAACTTCCACAAGAAGGGCATTAAACCATTCACGAGCATAGAGACCTCATGACCTCCCATCTCCCAACACCTCCACACTGGGGATCAAGTTTCCAGCACGTGAACATTGGGGTATACACATTCAAACCATAGCAGATCCCTTATGACTTAGAATGAATCTGTTCCTTAAGAATGGAGACTGAGTAGGTGACATTAATCACAAAGCAAAGTCTTTGAATGGTCCTTAAAGACTGACTTTTCTTAGGATTTCTCAGCCACCTTCTCTTCCCCAGAACATTCAAATAGTTTCAGTTTCTATCTATATGTTGATGACTTTTATTATATAATTCCAATACAAAATTTTTTCCTGAAATCCAGTTTTATATAATAACCGTTTGTCTTAGTCAGTTTGGTTGCTATAACAAAAATACCAGAGTAGGCTTAAACAATAGCAATTTATTTCTCACAGTTCTGGATGCTGGGAAGTCCAAGATCAATGTGCCAGCCTATTTGGTTCTGGTGAGGGTCCAATTCCTGGTTTGCA
>NW_007729106.1:233533-236291 GCF_000696425.1 Galeopterus variegatus
TCTCTTCATGACCTAATTCTCTTCCAGAAGCCCCACCTCCTAATACATGGGGATTAGGCTTTAACATCTGAACTTTGAGGGGCACTATTGGACGTCTCATCTTGGATATCATGTAGTGACTCTATGGTATTCATAATTGTTTCCCTCCCTTCCGAAAGTACTGCTGCTTTAGAAGGTGTTTCTTATCTTAGCAAATGACACAACCATTAGTTTAATTTCTCAAAGCAAACAGCCGACTTGACTTCTTTTCTTCATCACCACCTCACCCATGCACACATATACATTCATTCAGTTTCTTCCTCAATATATTTAGAACCCATCTGATCCTCTTCATGTCTGCTGCCCCTGTCTTCATCTTCACTGCCACTCTAAATGCCTTCCTACACTTCTCCTGGCCTCTGGTCTGGTCCCTTTCCAATTTTCTAAATGCAAATTGCATCCCCTGCTTGCCCTCTTCCCAGGGTCCTTTATAGCCTTCTGAATAAACACCAACTCTGGGACCTGCAGTTCCCACCACCTTCCGTGCTATCCAGCCTCCTCCTTACTTTCACCTGGATAACGCTTACTTAACCTTAAGGTTCAAGTTTATTACTTCCTTTGGGAAACCTTCCCTGAATTCCTCAGATCAGACCAGCCACACTTCTGTTCCTACTGGTCCTTGTGCTTACCCTTCATAGCACTAATGCTATTTTATGTTTACTAGTCTGTGTTGCTCATTATACTATAAGTTCTCTGATACAGGGAACTGTGCCTATTTCAGCACTGTAATGCAAGTGCCTAATAAGCATTCTGAAAAGATTTATCAAATGAATGAATGAACTGATTCACCTAAACAAAATCATCAGCACTAATAAATAGTATGTGTGTATCTGCACTGTAGCCACAGAATAAAACATAAAATGGGAAAATTTTATTAGTGCAATTACGTGCTCCTGAAGAACATCATCGTGAGCCATGTATGGCAACATATGATTCTTGCCATAATCAGAAAGAATTGGAATAAAGCATATAAAAAGTCAAGAGGATTCACTAATTTATTAATAAACAAGTAATGAGGCCCTACTTTGTGCCAGGCCTTGTGTGCGGCTTTAGAAATAAAGAGATGGATAAGACCTGGCGACAGTTCTGCAGGAGTTCAATATGGAGACAGATTCACAGAATGCTAAAGCTGGAGGGGACACAAAGGAAATTCAATTCAGCCTCTTCATTTTACAGAGGAGGCCTAGATGATTTTTACAATGACTCCCAAATTACTCAATAATTGTATAAAAAGAGAATGTTTTTGCCTTTACACACCCACAATTTTCCCCACCTTTGATTAATCTTCCTCCTTAAAAAAGGAACACTGTATCAGTGATACTATGAGAGCACAGCCAACACTAGCTCATCTTGGAAGGAAAAAAAAAAAAATGTGTGATTTGTCAAAGCTGTCCAGGAAGGAAAATTTCTATTTGAAATCCTGGGATCATAAATGCTTTGTGTGGAGAGGGGGGGATACCTGTCTGCATGAAAGAGTTAAAAACGATCATTAATTAAAATCATCAAGCTATGTTAGTAGGATATGGAAAGAATTTGATTACACAATCATTTGACTCAAGCAAGCAAGCATCTCATTTACCAGAAACTAGTTTTAAAAGAGACTGCTAGTGGTGGTGCTATTAAATTAAGATTGAATTAGTTTTTAATGAACATTTTAGGAGTTTCAGTAAAGTGACCATTTATGCACATTTTGATGTGTTGATGTTAGTAAAAGATAAGCCAGCTGGTTTGCCCAGGTGAGATACAGAGAAGTGGACAGTCAGAGGCTGGTTTTTTTGGATGAAACAGGCCTTCCTCACAGGGTGTGTGTGCATCACAGAGACAAGAGTAAGGCACCCTAGAATTAAAAGGTTGAAAATATCCACATCTTCAAGTCAGAAAACCAAAAATGCTCATTTTATGGAGGACAGTTGGTGCCTTAAATATCTCAATTTTATTCACATGCCACCTGTTTCCTGGAGCTCTGAACAACCATAGGTGGGGCTTCACATGTGTCGTTTTATATTTAGAGGGTTACTGACCTTAAGAGACCTCAAGTGTGCAGAAAGTTGTACAGAAAGTAGAGGTTAAATAGATTGGCCCTCAATGATGGTTGCTACATTATTACATACACATATGTGTACATATACATGTTACTATTACATGTACATATTACTATTATATATGCATGTTACTTATGTATAGATACATATAGCTTGCTACATATATATAACTTACATATGAAAATGTATACATTGTCTTAGTCCACTTTATGCTGCTATAATAGGATACCACAGACTGGGTAATTTATAAAGATAAGAAATTTATTTCTTACAGTTCTGGAGGCTGGGAAGCCCAATACCAAGGTACTGGCATCTGGTGAAAGCCTTGCCATGTCATCCCATGGCAGAAAGCAAGAGGTGGGGAAAGAGAGAGAGAATGCAAGTAAGCAACTGCCAGCAAGAGAGAGCTGAACTAGCTTGTATAACAAATCCACTCCTGTGATAATGACTTTAATCACATCTTAAAGTTCTCACCTCTCAACAGGTGTTGCATTGGGATTAAGTTTCCAACATGTGAACTTTGGGAGATACATTCAAACCATAGGACACATATACATTATCATAACTCCTGGTAGCAATTTTATTAATAAATCAGGCTATTTCTCAAACTTGGGATGTGATTTTCCCTGCCTTTTTGATTTTGTAGTCCATGAGAAGAAAAAAAAACTTTTTTTTTT